>NC_090909.1:7903503-8130366 GCF_040956055.1 Brachionichthys hirsutus
TCTGTGAGAGATGGATGTGTGTGCGTGTGTGTGTGTGTGTGCGTGTGTGATCTTGACTCCTTACTGTTGACACAGCGCTCACACTTACACAAATATTAGCTCAACTCCAAGTTGGAGGAGGAGAAAGAGAGTCCCCCAATGGAATGCACACGCATGCACACGCACACACATATACACACACACACACACACACACACACACACACACACACCGAACCGAGCCATCACATCACAAAGGTGAGGTGAATATGGGCAGGCATCATAACTCGACTTCAGAGGGAGGGAACAAAAGAAGAGGCCGGCTGATGAGAGTTCACGCCGCAGTATCTCCAAAGCAGACGTATAAAGTGTTCTGAGTAACTACAGCGCCTCCTGCGGGCATCGGTAGGTGTGTGTGTGTGTGTGTGTGGGGGGGGGGGGGGGGGGGATATTAAGATTGATGATGAATGACGACGACAAAAACAAATGTTAAAATGTTAAATGTTAACATCGCGCTTTACTTCCATGCTAAACAGAGAAATGTAACATGCTAAAAGGTTTGTTTCATACCAACAAATACTGATACACAATTTTTCCTACTTAAAGTACACATCCCAGTTTTCATGCTCACCATCTCCAAAGATGCAAGTTGAATATTTTTAAGTTCGGTACTCGATTTATTTGCAGATGGTACTTTTTAAAATATTTATTGATAGTTGCGATATCTATGGTTCAAAAGAACATTTTACATGATACACATTTGTGTGATTAAGGTTTATTTTGTCTAAATATTCCAGCTGTTGTTGTTCTACTTCTACTTTCTTCTGCTCTGTGAAAGAATTCAGTTCCCATTATCACCACCAGGCAAATAAATATCAGCCTCTATAACGAGAACTGAAGAGGAAGCGTGTTAACCCCTAATTACCAAAATAAAGGTGGCAGATTAGCCCGCTGGCTCTCTCTTTATCTGTTCTACTTGGCCTGCCACAGATCCATATGCAAGGTCAATACAGCAGCACAACTTTGATCTGGCCTGCTTCAGTCTGCTGTCCACAAACCAAACAAAGCCTCCACTGTGACCTGAGCTTCATCGCTGTTCCACAGACAGGACACTCAAAGGGAGCCGAAAAGAGAAGGGCTGTGAAAGGATTCGGGAGCGCCCCCCCCCTACTCCTACTCCACCTGGAGGGACAGAGGTTAACCCTTTAAAGCCCGCACCATGATGAAATCATCAGAACACTCAATTCCTTTGCAAAATAAGGTCTTAATGGAACCTTCTGACAAATTTGACACGTTTTATATCGCCACCAGTATTCCAACATAGTTTTGATATGCTGTTTTTCCATCTGTTATGTTGCCATGGCTGGAATACCCATGAGCTTTTGTCACTGTTGCCATGGAGAAATTGGCGAACTTATCCAAAACTTTCTTTCTGTCTATTTGTCTACTTTTTGTCTAACATTACACCTTACACACACTTTCATTACTTTGAACATTTCCACGATGAGAAAGGTGCAGAGAGAAGAATTAAATTCTTTAAACCGATCCAGAATCAGAAATCCAATTCAGATTATATAATTGGTTTTCTTAACACAAGAATTTACAGCACGCATAACAGGATTTGATTGTTCTCATTTAAATGCACTTCAGGATTTACAACTTCCCATTGTGTGTGTCTGAGGACACTGGGTGGTGTTTTATTTGTCAGTATCTGCTCTCCTTTTGTCACAATTATTCACCCACGAGTCCATTCGCATGTTTCAGCGCTATAAAGAACCGCATTTTCTATCAGCAGGAGGCGTTTCTCCTTATAGCGTTCATATAGTGCTTTGGAATACGAAATCCCAAGGGTACATCTATCAATGATCCATGAATATATGCAAAATAAATCAGCCATTTCATTTTAAAATAAAATATGACATGGGGAAACACCTCAGCTGTACAATTATGCAGTACTTCTTCAAAATGACACATAACTGGATCTGTTATCCAGTTTCTACCACAAAACCATGCTCCCCACCCATGTCTGAGCGAACAGAGCCTCATAGACACCATAGACATCCATAAATGGGGTGCCAGGATAATTGAGTTCAATCAGAAAGTGCTGCAAGATTCCTGAATTGCTTCGCCTGCAAAACAATCCTGACTTGTTAAATTATCTGTAACAACACCTGTAACGTGAAGGGGAGGACTCAGCTCTAACTCCAGCAAAAAAAGTTAAGCAAGTAGACCACAACAGTATGTGTGGAAAACAATCTAAAAGTGACACTAACTTTAATACAACTCGACTCCTCATTAATCTGTGCTGTGGTGATGCATCAAGTGTTAAAGTTGCCCAGTTTACACCCTGCAGCATCACACCTGCAAAGTGCGTATATGCAGTAGCATGGTGAAATCTAAATAAAAAGCATCATTTACAAGTTATTCTCTCATATATTTACATTTTGTGTTATTAAACATGCTATTTTTGAGGATTATTTATTATAAGTCTTTGTGTACTTCATCAAAGAGCTTTCTTGACTCAGAGTGCACCTACATTCATAATGAGGGCAGAGGGGGGGGGGGGGGGCATCCTAATGACTAGATGAACTAATTGGTCAGATAAAACACGTACGGTCTGGAGACACCCAATTATATCTTCAACTATTTGAATCCATTCTATTTATGATTCTTCATGGATACAAGTTAGCTCTCTTGGTGATAAGGTAGCATTTTGTTCTCTGACAGCACAGTAGCATGTCTACCAAACCATTCGGACAGGAGCAAAGTTTGTAATAATTAACCTGCAGACAAAAAATTACCTTCCATGCAGCTAATTTGTTGTTAATGGGAAGAGGAGGAGATGATATTCTGGGAGAAGGGGGACATGGGGAGATGAGCGGTGGCGTTTGATGGCTATACAGGGAGACAAATTGGCTTTCCTGAAATCATGAAGCATCTGCCGTCAACTGCCCAGACAGCTGCTGCCATCATGGAGGAAGTACAAAATACGAGCTGGATTTGTGACGGCGTCATTATTAGACCGACTGAAAAATAGGAAAGGAGTTAGCGGCACCCAAACGCCACATTTGTCCCAGCAACACCTGCTGATAACTGAACAAACTGGCAGCAAAGATAGACAGAATAAATGTCCTGGTGAGTCAGAAGTGTGGGCGGTGAGCATTGTTTGGAAAGAGCACATAGGAAGAAGTGGAAGCACAGCCAACTACATGACTGAGACAGAGGATGTCCAAAGAGTAAATCAAACAGGCCAAGAAAAGTTTAGTATGTGTGTGTGTGTGCGTGCTCTTTGAACCCACACTAAGTTTTATTGCCCTCCCAGGGATCATAATAAGGAACTAATTGATAGTCTCTGAGCCACCGGCTTTAGAGAGGCTGGGTTCCTGCAGGAAGTCAGCACAAATCAAACTCTCCTAGCCCTTTAGGTCTGGAACTGCGCCAGCTGAGTTGTGGCGGGTAATAGTAGCTGTGTTCATGCACAAACGTGTGTGTGTGTGTGTGTGGGAGAGTAACACAGACTGAGAAGAAAGAGAGGAAATAAGGAAGAAAAGAGACAATAAGTCTGGAGGTGACATTTATCATCCTCCTGTTTGAGGTTCCCTCACTTCTGTTACCTTTATTCTCCCGAGCTAAGTTCAAGTACGACTTCAAGCCAATAAGCGTTAGCAAAAGCTAAAATCCCATCAACCCGACAGCTTTATTCATTTGTGACACAGGTTTTATCTTCATTTTAGAGACATAACACAATATAATATGCTGTGTAAATTCCCCCCCGCCCCTTCAACAACCTGAGCATGCGGGTGCATTCAGCTCAGAGTCATTGTCTCCTATTCCAAAACAAATGCCCATCAGACACAGAATTTACATTCTCAGAATTCTAAGGTCTCACTATCAAGATCTCTGTTAACTCAGGAGGTGAACAATATGTTTCGATGGGCCGGAGATCCAAGGTTCCAATGACACTGCCCTGCAGACTACCATTAGGAATAACATCAGCTGTTTACAGGTGCATTAGCTCAAGTTTACACCTCCAAAAAGATTTGAGTACATGTCATAGTACTGCAGGACAAACAGAGCGTTACGCTCAGGTGTTGACTAGATCTGGCCCGTCCACACTGAGCAAATATGAGTTTCTGAAACACACCTCAACATTGTAGAATCGGCTTCTCCCAACAGAGAAAGCATCAAGAACTAAAAAAAAAATAGCCGTGAGAGATTTATAGTTGATGGATGGGGTAGGAAACAAAGAAGTACATGCCTTTGGTTAGGCTAGAGTCACAGCGCCGTCCGAAAGCCCACGAATTAAAGCAAAGCGCCTTCCTCAGTTAGCCCTACATGCATGTAACTCCCCCCCGTAAACAGAATGGGGCATACGATGGCCTGCTGCGATTGAACCAGTGCCACGTGCGCCTCTGTTTTGTCCTTCCCACAACCCAGTGAGACACAACGTGGGGCGGCTACGATTTCCTCCTTTGCACTAGATTGCTTCCCAACAGGAAGGAAATCAATTACGCGGTTCCCAAGAAAAACAGACTCCTGCTGACAGACCTCTGATCTCTGATCGGCAAAGGGAGAACAATACCGGCTCATCCCACCCTCACCCCGCCACCTGTTCGGTTGTGTTAACGGGGGGCTAATGTACAATCGATGCAACGACAATGAAGTAACGGCATGAAATAAAGTCTGACATTTATGGGATAATGGGGATTTCCTCGTAGGCTGCAGCACATTACTGTTGACTTACTTCATCTCAGACTTCTAAATATTTTACTGCTTTAATCAGAGGGTGTTGGTTCATGTCAAGTGGCTCTCTGGAGGCCCTGATCCAATTGAACATAAAACTTCTCACAGTGAAATGTCTCCCCCAGCACTGCCAGAACTCGTAAATGGGGGGAATAATGTGGAGCTCATGTGGCTTCAATATGGCCGTCTTTAGGGAACACCTCAGTGCTGTGGTATCCAAACTCATGGACCAGAACTGGCTTTCTTTTTTTGGCTCCTGCACAAGAAGGAGCTGTGCAGATTCCCGAGGCTAGCAAGCTCTACTGCTCCCGACTGCTTTGTAGGATCCCCCACCTGCACCCCCGGCTTTACCGTTCACCGATTGGGAATTGGAGACATTCCTCAGCACCGTTAAATGGCTTCTGATACGCACAGGAAAGCAGAGATTCTTTGTCGGCCGTGAAACTTTAGACACTGGGAAACGGACTTCACCTTCCAGTCATCTCTCATGCTGAGGCGAGGGAAACAGGTCAGCGGTATTTTCCCCTTCTCCAGGCAGAGGAGAAATATGAAGCTTAAGTGAAAAGCAAAGCAGTGTCAGAGATGAGCCAATATAGGAAGAGAGGGATTTAAGCGCATTATATGGAGCAGGATTCCTATTCTTTATCTCAGAGACTTAAATAACCCGAAAGCTTTACAGCACAGCACGGGAACTATTTTCTCCATTCAGCTGGAGATGATAGCAGAGCGTCAATCACAAATACCTCATATCAGGCACTCAAACCACTCACACGGACTCAACGTGGAGTCAAGCCATCTAGACATAAATGTGAGCAAACCGTCCAAGTTTCTGCTGGAAATGCAAGATTCCTCCTGAGGTGGAAACAGAACAGCCAGACGTTGAGTCTGAGGCATCCTTAACCTCCATCACAAACAGGTGTAAAGCGTGTTTTTATTGAACCACTATAAGGAAAGCATCTTTTTTTCTTAGATGTTTACCCAGTGAGTAATCTTTAGCCTGTAATAATGGCTTCTTTTGTTTTGTTTCATGGGAACAGAGTAAACGCCGAGATATGATGATCATTCCGAGTCATGATTGTGGCTGCATGATAAATGTAAGAACAATATTCCTAATCGTTGTGTTTGATGGGAAAAACTTTAAAATGGGACCTGTAAGAGGGAACCATAAACGGCTGAACAGCAAGCTGCAGATTCAAGGGAGAACTTTGTAGCTAAAGTTATTTCTGCAAAGTCGATTCCCACTAAAAACTGTTTTTCAATGCATTTCTGTTTGAAAAGAAGAAAAACACTAATTTTCCAGAATGAAAGTGTTTTGAAGATTGAAAAGATTTGCTTAAAAATAAAACTATTTGCATTCCATTTTTCCTGATCAACATTGAGATTATACCTTTTTTTTTTTTTTAAAGAAAACACATCTAAAAATGTTTTTAAGTACTGTGAAGATATGATCAAGGACTATTCAAATGCATATCTGTCTGCAGACAAATCCAATCAATAAAACAACAGTTATTCTAGAGTTTATTTTCACATAGGACAAGCTAACAGAGTATTTGAGCAAAGGTTTTAGTTTCGTTTAGTCAAGGTTGTCATTATTTAAAGCAACAGGTAACTGGAACAGAAAAGACGTGGTATTTGAAAGCTCCAGGGAATAAGAGTTACAACTCTCTCATCACACACACAACACACACAACTATCTATCGCATCGCCATTTTGTACCTTTCAACATGACAACCTTTAGCTGGCATTAAGGCGTCCTCTGCCTCCTCCCCTTCCATATCCCTCCAAATGATGGCTGTAAACGACTGAGCCTGCAGTGCTCGTTTAACCGGGGGTGGGGGGGTGGGGGGGGGCATTCGCATTGTGACTAAAGCTCTCAGCGACCCTCCAAACACTTAGCGCGACACTAATGAAGAGTGAATCTCTCTTTCGGCGCAGCAATCTCGTTCCTCTGTCATATTGAGCCTTTCACCTGGATCACATTAATTATCATTTAGCTTAACTTTTTAGCTCACAGGTGCCCATTACGCAACACCCTCGCCTTTCATCGAATCAGGAGCAGGAAATTAAGAGTTATGCTGCTAACTTAGCGGTTATTCTCCAAGGAGCCGCCCTACATATTGCAGACTGAGCCTGTGGAATATTGTGTTACTGCTTTGCACAAGCCCTGACCTTTCAGATCTGCTACATGCTGCTCAGTTCAGCGAGACAGAATGCGTACATATACACCAAACCCTGCTTAAAATGCATCTATGACTGTCGCTCTGTGCCAACAGGGGTCTCGGGCCTCTCGGTGCGAGAGTGCAGGGTGTGGATGGGAAGCATGTGTCCTCAGAACTGAAGCGCTGCTGTCAGCAGCACAGCAGCCACAGCTAAACGGGCCATCCCTAGTTAAAAGCTGGGAAGCAGCGACATTTCCAGAGGGTGCCAACGCCATCTGTAAGGGGAGGCAGGACAGAAGACCGCTCTCTTTTTATCGTGTGCCTTTGCTAAGAGGACAGCCGTGGACGGGTGGAAAAGCATTTGCGGAAGCTAATAATCAACGTGTGGCCTTTTAGACTGTACAGAACCGGTTTTCAAGGTAAAGACAGAAACGGCTTCAATAAATGAACTCTTAGTTAACAGTTGTAATTGTAATGGCGCCTCAGATGACCGCATTCATTCTTACATCACATTCTTAAACAAATAAAAGCACCATCATTCCACAAGAGCAGCAGCTTGGAAAGCTCGACGGGCTTCCAGCCGAGATCCATCACGCCGTTTGTTAAATAAAGCTCTGCTGTGCATACGTTTCACCTGCGCCACAGGCAGACACACATTTTCTGTTTCTATGCAAACACATACAAACCACACGTGAACATGTTAACACACGAGCTGCCACATTTCCAGGAACACACACACATTACAGACAGTATTGCTTTGACTTGTTCATCGGTTTTCCATCACGCAGTGCCCAATTCAAAGCTCTCTCAGTGTCTCACACACACAGTTCCTTGGCGGGGTCGTCAATGTGTCAGTCAGTGACCTGGAAAGGGATCAATGAAGCCTGTCGAGCCTTATCAGGCCTGAGATATCAGCCGTTCCTCTAATAACACAGGTGCTGCCATCCACGTGGATTGTGTGCACATGCAGAATATATTATATCACCTGAAACACTGAGCGCACTTTGTCAACAAAGCGCACAACTGGAATGCGTTTTCTTTGAACCCTGTCACTATAATTAGGCTTTGTGCGTATGCATGTGCGCGCATTTGTTCCATGATGCTCGCGCACGCTTTGCACTCGCACTCTTTGTTCCTGAAATGAGCAACTGTTCCAAGTGGTGCCAAATGTAAATCACGCTGCTGGAGATCTCGTGCAGAGGACGTCTTTCGACTTCATCCTCGTCGAATCAGCCACACCGTGGCGTTCGTCTGACGCCGCGTTCCCGCTCTGCTCTGAGCTCCTCCACCTCTAGCATGCACGTAACAAAGGAGACCGTTAAGGGTTTCCAACTCTATGCCCTTTAATCTTTCAAGCAATGCCGTGCAAATAGTTTCCGGCTCAAAGGGGCTAGAATGAATGACCGACCATGTGCTCCAGACTAAGAACTCAGCTAATAAATTAATCTAATAGCCATCAGGGTACAGGGTCAATTTAAATGTAGCACAGACAAATGAGAGCGTAAATAAAATACAGTCCTGTATCTGTTCCAGAAAGCATTAAATGTCAAACCTTTGCAGATTACCGAATTGCTTGAATAAGACTTGCAGAATAACCTTTGGGGGGGTTGAGGGGTTACTGTTTGGGGTCTCTCTTGTTTAGTGGCTGCTGCCGGCTTCGTCTCCTGTCACGTTGTCAATGGAAGGGCATGCTTTCCATCAACTGTGCCTTTTAAAAGCTTGTGTGTTTCACTGGCATTGTAAAATCCCCCTGGGGTAAGGTGTGTGAGTTTGGCATATGTGTGCTCACATGCTGCATTGTGCATGCAGTGGGAAATGTGCATGCCTGCGTTTGTTGATGGATGAACCACATGTTTAATAAAAAGGTAATTTCTTCTCCCCCTTTAAGCATTTTTCGCTCTATGTATGTGGTTGTTGTGCAAATCAATTGGCAAGAAAGGAAAGGAAACAGCCTGAGCTCCTCATTAACACCACAACATAAAAGCTCTCTCAGTGAGTGTGGTGGTGGTGGTGGTGGGGGGGGGGGTCAAAGGTTACCTTCCTCACCACATAAAATGAGGCGGATGAAAGGATGGATTGGAAAAGGAGGAGGAGCCGGGCTTAAACCACAAGGCAATGAGGTAGAAAACCAAACACAAGCAAATAAGCTATATCTTGCTTATATAAGACAAAAACAAACAGACGAACAAACAAACCAACACCGGTGATTACATAACCTCCGCGTTGGCGGAGGTAAAAAAACATTATTGAAAGCTACATTTTTGTTAAAGTTTTGTGACTGAGTTCCTTTGTGTTGTCCAGCTGCTGAATGTTTGCGTTTCCCTAAATGCTTTGCGTGCGTTTTGTCTATTTGCATGTGTTACAGTTAACTGGACTCCAACGGCCCACATAAGTAACACACTGTCTGAATTCAGTCGAATCTGTCTCATTTCATTTATCAAATCACTTTAAAGCCCCCCCACCCCCACCCACCCCGTTTCTTGTTACAGTCTTATGGTGAATGGAGTGCACTGGCGTAGCGCCTTTCGCATCTCACCGACGACTCAACGTGCTTTACAACACCAGCCAGCATTCACCCACGCAGAGGAGGCCGAGGCGACCATGTGAGGCAGTCAGTCGTTCGTTACTAGGGGACAAATCAGCAACAGCATCTTGCAGACAACATCTAGATTTCAGGCGTTGAGATCTCCCAACCAATGGGTGTATGGCTGCTCTTCCTCCCGAGCCGCAGTCACAAACATGTGTCTTTTTCCATCTATTCAACTGAACATGACAGGAGGAGGTCGTCGGATAAACACGTCTGGACTCGAGCGAAACTCCGAATAAACGCAGCATCAAATTCAACAGATTTTCATTAAAAAAAAATTCCTCCATCCAGGACACATCTCAGACTGAGAACTCTGGCAAATTTGCCTGAGTTTGCTTGTTTGTCAGCTGATCCAGTTCAATCATTGTGGTGCAGCGATTGAATTCGCATCCAAGGTTTTTTCTTAAGAGGATTTGGATTCAAGGAAGGAAGCAGCGAGACAGGACTACACGATGAGGGGGGGGGGGGGGGGGGGGGGGGGGGGGGATGGAGAAGACATGGAAACAGAATGAAAACAACTGGGAAATGAAATAACTAATATACACTAGGGTTAAAAAAATATATAAGCAAATGTCAAGGATAACTTCTGTTCTCAGTTCAGGCAAACTCTCATCGCTGCAAGCAGAAACAACACGACTGGAAGGAAGGGAGAACATCAGAGAGCGATTGTCAGAAGGAAGCCAAGAAGAAGAGAAGGGAAGATGAGTTACAGACAAAATGAAAGAATGATGCAGAAGGACGACGGGACAACAGTGGCACGTGGTGATCTCTGATCCCAGAGAGAGAGAGATCCAGAGCTAATCCGGTCCAGGAATGAGTGTGTGTGTGTGTGTGTGTGGCTTGACTCTCAGTGATGCAGCAGGTCTGTCAGTCAACCCATTGCCAGATTTGAGGGAATATGAGGGTGGCGTCTGTTTGATGTTCTCAAAGTACTGGGATATTTTAAAATGTTCCCGTAAAACAATCTGGTGCATAATACAAAATGTCAAAGAGAAGGATCTCTAATTATAGATAAAATGTCTCAAAATGAAATGAAAAACTGAACAGAAATGCCGTGCTGGAGGTTGAATAACAAAAATATTCCAGGTATTTGGTTAATAACAGACATTGCGTCCAATAAATGCAGAGTGTATATATATATATATGTTTTATTTTATTTTGACTGTTTAACAGATAATTTCACCCTGCTTCTCTTCTCGTGTTCGACTGCTCTCCGTCTCCCCCCTCGCTCGCCGAGCGGCAGACGTCTGACAGCTCTCTGCTCGCCAGGCGAAGGGGTGCGTGTCTCAGCTCGCGTCCACAAAATAATCAAGCTCAGGCGTAAAACGTTTTCAGAGTTTGGAAGCAGCGGGTGGAGAGTTGTTTGCTGCGTGTGATCACCTCGACAAACATGAAATAAGAGTTTTATACACCTGAACAATTATCGCAGATTAGATTCTGAAAGATTCTGATGATAGCTGACAAGCTAAAAAAAAGTTCCATTAGAAGGTGCCGGTGAGTACCGTTAAAGAAAGGGTAACTTTGCACTTTTCTTTGTAAATAAATGATGTGTAGCTTTTGCAGAATTCGTGCCACTTTTGGCTGCCTGATAGAGCGGGTCATAGAGGACACCACTGTGCCCGCGTCTGGAAAGCGAGCCCCAGAAACGCATCTAATGATTCACAAATACACAACAGACGATGAAGCAGGAAGTAACATTACGACCTTAATTAAATGAAAAATAAAACCACAAATCAATGAAGTTTAACCAACAAAAAAAACAATATTAGAAGCCATGTGTGTGTATTATCAGTGTAATCCAATAATTAACTCCTGACATCAGTAGATTGCTGCTTGAGGAGGGTTTTATCCTCTGGATTGAACACAATCTGATCAACCGTGTCGCATGATAATCTATCAGGGTCAGTCAGTGTCCAGAAGCATTGCAATCCCCTTCATTCGATCCAATGACAAAATATCCTTATGAGCAAAACAGTCCCAAAAACATCCAAGTCACATTTTGCTTCCTCAGCAGCTGAAACGGGGGGGGGCATCTCTCTGCGGACTCCAGCGAACAGTGACTGGATTCAACGTGGGCAAAGCCTGACTCATGTAATTGCACATTAATGATACAGTCTAATTATGGGTGCAGGAGCCGAACCGCGTGCCAGACTTAATGACGGGTCCACGGCCACACAGGTTTTTAAATCTCAAGCACGTTCCAGGCGTGGGGCAAGTCGCTCCTCTCACCTCATCACGGTCACCTGCGTGGATTTAACCATGCCTGAGATCGCCCGAGGTGCAGCTGGCTCCGTGCTGGAGATTAGCCCGCTTCAGAGATCCTAAGGAGGTCACCCAAACTAAATCTAACCTGGCGTGCAGATGCCATCGCACTCGAGGTAAACCGAGGTCAGCTCCAGCGGCTTAACCTGAAGTTCAGAAAGGATCGGATGATTCCTCAATTAGTGGCAATACAAGAACATTACTCGTTACATCTTTGATAATACAGTGCTCTGAAATTTTTATTATAAACTGACTCAGACAGAAAGCAAGCAATTGATCCATTACCCTGGGCAGAAGATTTAAAGGGTCTATTTTGAAGGTAAATCATTTAAAGATTTGTGAATGTGGCTGATGCATTCATTCTGACTGTAAATAGTAAAGAGCAAACTTATTTGGTATTATTGTGCTTTTCTTCATAATCTGGTCCAAACCAACCAACCGACCAAAATCCCGGAGAAAATTTCTCCTCCGAACTTCCTCGTGAAGTAATCCGGGCCACAATGCAGCTTTTTCTTTCTTCATAAACACACTATTTCCAAAGCTTGAAATAACAATTGTGTGTGTGTGTGTTGTTGGTTTTCAACGACAAGAGGAAGTTGTTGTAATGTAGCTCCATGAGTCTGTTTATGACTAACGTTTGACAGTTAAGCGCCACAGCGTCCTGAAACAAATCACCGCACAACAAATGAAAAAAATGGCTGCACATCTTACACATGCAGGCCAGATGCATTTCTCACTTAGCAACCAAATGAGACATAGTGCAAAAAAAAAATAAGATAGCTGAGAAAAGGAGCACGAAAGCTCTGGAGAACGTCCTCCAGGTTGCGTCGTACGCAGTCCAGCTCTGATTAGCCTTGAAAGCAGGAAGAATGCCTGATTGTTGTTCTATTAAGTAAACACTCCACCTTAAAGAATGAGGTTTGAATCTCTAACGCTGCAACACAACCATATTGTCTTGGATGCTTTGGGTATTCCACGTGACTTCTCCAAATGAGAAAAATGAGGTTCTCCTTCATGTTCCTTTCTTTGTAAATAATTGACTTCTGGCAACCGAAATAGGCTCGGGCCGTGGAAGCACAGCGAGGCTGCATTTTACATTTTTAATGACTTTGTTGAAGAATAAGCTGAGACTTTGAAAGAGAGCCAGTCCCCCCCCCCCCCCCCCCCCTCCCAATACATGAACACACTTTCTGTGAGAATACACAATTAGTAAAAGGCCAGTGTTTTAAACCGCTTGCCTGCAGGGCAGATATCACTAACAAACGTCCTGCAGCTAAAAGCGTCGTTTAATGAGTCTGCCAAAACCTCTGCTCCCTTCCTCGCTATATAGCCTTTCCCAATTCTTTCCCTGTGCTGTAATTCTGAAAGAATGTGTGGTTTCTGAAGACTGCAGCCCTGGCTTTCCACAAAGTCCCAGAAACAACACAAGTGGCTGGCCAACTGGGCTCCACCCTGAGCCCCAGGTTTTACTTCGCTACCTTCTCGCTGATGGTCTCAAGAGAGGGATCACGACTGGTTGAGACAAAACCAGAGCCGGCTGAGGGCCAGCCTTTGCCCAGCTCTTACTGGAAAAATAAGAAACAGTACAAAAAATAAATACAAAAAAATCACAAAAGCACACACAGGTTGCGTTGGGTACGTCAGGCTCTGGAGGAGAGCCTCTTAAAAAACCCATTGAGCAACAATTTCCAGCCACTTTTGAATCAGAGGTCTGGCAAAAGCATAGAGCCTCATGCCGTGAGTGGAACCGCACTGTACGATAGTCACCTTCAGCGGAGGATGACGTGTGCCCGATGCTGCGAACATGTGCGGTTCTATCCGTGTCATTAGATGCCACATGTGCTGTAAAAAGCAAGCAGAACGCTGAGGTAACCGCTGTCATCACAGGAAAAACCAACTAAATACGTATCATTCGCATCCAGGGTCCGAAACTTACGCCGGTAAGACTTTTGGTTGGCAAGGAAACTGGCATCGCTGGTTAAACATTTCTACCAACGATGTAGAAAACTGCCGCTTAGGACGCTCGTGTTCCTGAGAGGCAAAGATTTTTGAGAAAACACGACTGAAATCGCAGCATCTGAGATCAACATGCTCTGGTTTTCTTCAGCGACCACCCATTCCTCTTCATCGTGGCCGCCTTCTGTGATGCCGATCTTCTCAGCCAGAGATAAGACGTTCCCTCGAGAACCACAGACAACATGAGATGACTCACAGGGTTCTTTCGCATCCACGGGCTAGAGAGAGAAAGAGAGAGAGAGCGAACTCTACGTTTGACAGTATAAGCACCTCAGGAATTCTGATTGATTGTCAGTTCCCAGAAGGGCTGCTGGTTTATTGACTGCTCTCTCTCTCACGAGGAACCTCGAGCGACCCAAATGTAGAGTCGACCTTCATGTTTAAAAAGAAAAAAAAAAAAAAAATGTGAGAAAAAAAGCTTGTCAATGTAGCTTTAAATAAGGGGAACAAGCCAGAAGCAAATATTCTGAAACTTAAATTAAAAGAAAACCCATCATGCTAAGCAGAAAGTGTCTCCTTTAGCTGATACCTGTGTTAATGTGAAATGGAGCAGCATCATGGCCTAACTTAGCCTTAAAGCCGATTAAAACCTCTGGAGAACCTCTCTCTCTCTCTCTCTTTACATCCACCACTCAGCTCTTGGGAGATAAATCTGACCCACCGGCGGCTAGGGCAACACTGGGAGCCAGGAGCTCCATCGTCTGCCCCCTTACCCAGACTAAAAGAAGGACATTCAGCCAAGTCTGGAAGGCAGCCGGCCCGTCAATTATGCAAATTATCATAATCAAAGTAATCGAGCTTTGCGCCCTGTTCGCCCGCTCCCATTACACCACGAAAAACAGTTTGAAGCATGGCATGGAAATGATACAGATTAAAGGAGAAGCCATGACCTTGGCTGGTGTCACCGCCAGCCAAGGTAGAACGATCGAGCCAAATTTCCACATGTCTTTACTCAACATTAATGATGTGTTTGAAATAAAAGTCAGCCAAATGTCCAAGCTGTAAGCACAGTCAAGTCCAATTCACCCGTACATAAATAGATTTCCAGTAAAAGGGGTCCAAGGGTTAACGTGTACCTGTCTCTGTGGACGTGACACACTCTGACCGGCAGCCCCTGTTTGTTTAGAAACCTCTCCCTGAAATGTTCCACCTATCACGCAGGCCATGTTACGGCGTCTGAAAGGAGACCGTGAGCGCCGAGCGTGTCGGTAGCATTTGCATTTAAAATAAAAATGGATTCTTTCTGGACGCGGTCCCCTCCAGTCTAAAGCCTCTCCGGGCTGAATAATGAAACCAACCCCTGGATGTAATGGAGGAGTGGCTGCTGGGGCGCTGAATGCTGCGTGGCGTTCTGCTGAAAAGGGGCTTACATTCGCCGCCGAGACCACAGATGGCCGTTAACAGAACGCATTAGTAAAGATTAACTTGCCTGGTAGAAGCCGTGGTCACGTTGTAAAAGCCACGTCACAGAGACGGTTGTGGGCTCCGGTAGCGCTCGCCTCGTGGCGCTTGTGCATCAAATGTGCTTTTTTTGGGGAGAATATTTCTGACATGAAAGTGGCAGGGAAGTAATGTTCGTCCTAAACAGGTGGACTGACATTTGCATGTGTCCGCTGGTTACGTCATGCATATTGTACGTTACGCATCACCCATTCGACAAATACGACTTGACATGACAGAATATTGATGGCTTCCTCTCGCACAATAGAAAAGTCACTAATGTCCCCCTTTAGGAAATTGTGTTTCTCTATCACTTCCCTATCCATTTCCTTGTTTTTGTCCCCCCCCCCCAACCCAGCATGTCCAGACAGATGGCCATCCACTATGAGCCTTAGGTTCTGTCCAAGGTTTCTGCCTGTTAAAGGGAAGTTTTTCCTTTCCTCCATTGCTGAAGTGCTTGCTCTTGTGGGACAAGAAGAATTCAGTTCCCACTGAAACCTTTCAGAATTAATATTGTTTGTTCGGCTCACCAGTTCCTAAAAGTGTTGACCCCTTGACTACAGCAAAGGAATGTTTAATACCTTCAACAGTCAGCCGTTCACAGTCGGTGTGAGAGACGGATAGCAGTAAATCCAAAAAAAGAGTGGCTTCACATTACAAAATAAAAGCATCACACACTGGATGATAAATAGCTCCAAGACAGGTTACAGCAAAGAAAAAGGTCCTCAGTTTCATCCTCAGCTCCAAAAGCAACTCCACTTTAAGTTCTTTTTTATGGCGTTTCTCCTTACACATTACATATGCCCCCCCCCCCGCCGTTTCACTACTGTCAGTCCTACAGTGTGATTCATCGACTTGAGTGGTTTGATGATGCGGTCACAGTTTAGACTTTCAAACATCGGATGTCTACCACAACTGTACACGGAAACATCTGGATATGGACAGTGGATAAAAAATATAAAAAAATACATAAGGAAAACCTCAGAAAAATCCGCCCTTAGATTGCCTTTGAAATCCTTGGATATGAAAATACTACTGAAGACTCAAGTGCTTGGTTTTGCCATGACTATGAAGACGGAGGCACATTTTTTCTCAGAATGGAAAAACCAGGCTTATGATTAAATTACAGGTTATGAGCTCAGAAGAAAATTATTAAATGCTGAAAGTATTCAGGAGTCGATGGAGACAACCCGAATGGAGACAAGAAGGGAAACACGTTTATTTCCTGGTTTCTGTCCTCTCACATCCCTCACTAATGAATATTCAGAGCGCTCAAATTGAGCTTTTAGACAGACCGCTTTTCGCTCAAATGAGGAGTCTACACACCAGCACGCATCTTGAAGAAGAGCGATGCACACTGATGAATTCCCCTCCTCTCCGGCCCATCAACTTCCTCATATTCCCCACAGAGTCTCAGGGTTCTCGTGAAAACAGTTCCAAAACGAAGTGTCTGAACAGAGCAGAATTTGGGATTGGTGATACTCGTTTACACCCTTTGGCTCATTTGGTGCCATCTTGACTTTAGATTGGGGGGGGGGGGGGGTAACAGGCCCACCAGATGTTAAAGAAGCACATCGTTCTGCTCGGAGGGAGCGCCAGCTCAGACGCCAATTGAACGCCTTTCAGAGACGATCGGGCGACCTCGTAAACAAGAGGGAGCACAGATGTGTGAAATGTGCCGTGATGGTTTTCCAGTCATCTTGGTAGTTTGATGGAAAAACCTCGCTGACACCATGGCTCCAAATATCTGCCCAGTTTTTGGGGATGGCTTACAGATGGAACACACGTATTTTACCACAAGATCATTTTCTATTTAGCTGAACAACGTCGGCCGAGACAGTTTCACAAGCAGCGTTACATTTCACTTCATCCTTTAACAAGTCGCCCAACAAAACCTGGTGTCTCTGGACAGGGTTAATTCTGCTGGTCACAGATTTGTGCTGAGGCGAGTCAATGATTAGTCGATGTGACAAAACAGAACATTCCTCTGTAACAACTCAAGCACTTATTTTTTCCCTTATCCTTCAATAGAAAAAAAAATCAGATGAGAATTAACCAAATGGGGGTCTATTTATTGGGAAAAATATATATTAACATGACAAAGACACACTAGTTTCAGCAGGAAAGGTCAGAAAACGTATTTTTTTACCCGGCACAGTAAGTTGCAGGGAGGAAATGACAGCAATAATTGGACAAAACAACTGCAGAGAAAAAAAAAACACTGAGTAATACAAGTTTTTCTCTGCAAGTCAGTTACCAAGGCCACATTTTTTTTATCAACATCTGGAGCTATATATTTTAGTAAGGATAAATAGAACGGAAAAAAAATTCAACAACAATTAATAATTTCTTCATGCAACTCAAATATGTACGGATTTGCTAGTGGCAAGGCGATCAAAATTACAACAATTCTTGAATAATAATAATGTAGAAACCATCTGACCCCGTAAGTCAGCAGAAACAGCCTCTGGTTCGTCACAGTTCCTGGGCTTTGACCCCAAGCTGAGCTGTGTGACCTCAATGGTCGGGCACAGAACACTGACCCCAGTGGGGAAACTGCCCTCTTGGTGCAAGTTCAATCAGCCTCTTGCAACTTCACACAAATTGACACCATATTGTAAATCCAACTCAAAATTAACTTGCACCTGGAACAAGTAAACAACTTCTTGATTTTGTTAGGAGGGACTAAATCTAAACTGTTAATTCACTATTAATGCAAGGTAACCGTTTGCTTTACTCTCGCTTTTGTTGTTTGTCAGGTTGCAGGAGGGGGCGTGTTCCTGTGGGAGTTCAACATAGCCAATGCCAAAGCGTCATTGGATAACTGACCAATGGCAGGCGAGCTCACGTCACTCTCAGTCGTTCATTTTGTCTTCTGTCCCAACGGGCATCAAGCCGTGGGAACTTTAAATTTAACGACGTGTTAACATCCTGCTTTTAGGTTGTTGGCTTTTATTGAATGGATTGAATATTTGATTTAAATTATTAGTTGATTATAATAACAGTCATTAGTTCCAACCCTGCTTTGCACCACTGATCAAACGGAACCTTTATCGTTCCAGGAAGGTGCTGGAGATTCTAATGGAATTCCAGTCCATGCATAAACACTATTCTGCCTTTACTGCTCATTCTGTAATCACATTTGTGATTGTATTAAAACACAAGTGAAGGCCCAAAGTACCTCTTACAGTAATGAGAACTGTTAATTTGGTGCATTCCCGGAACCGGTATCACAGCAGAGCGGTCCGGTAGTCACATCCCAAACGCCAGCCCGTTGACCACGGCGGTTTGTTTCCGTCTTCTCACTCCCTACAAAGTTAGACACGCTTCAAACCTCGAGAAGCTCCCGACAGACAGGTCCTGCCAGCCTCGGAAGAACCTGAGCACCAATGGGGAGGCAGGGCTCACACTCACCCCACCTTTTCCCTTCTCCAGCTTCTTTTCCTCCTGCCAGCTGAAAGTAGAAGTTAGCAGGCAACTAAAAAGGAAAAAAATAAATAAATAGAAGGAGCCGTAAAGGAGGAAAGCAGACGTCCTGACACTGGGGTTTTCCCCATTTTGCTTTCTATCATCACCACAATGCCCTCCATGCGAATCCTTGCCAAGGAAGTTTCCATTAGCCAAGTTAATTAAACGGAGAAGTGGAAAAAAAAAAAAGGTGGAACGTGAACAACAACAACAAAAGAAGAATGCTCCAGGTCTAAAGCACCAAATATTTTCATCCAGATTCCCACAAGGGCATGCAGCAGCTTTTATTGTTTGGCCCTGCAACCTCTGACTGTCTGCGAGCGAAGGTGGCTACAACCCAACATAAACTGCCGCTGCTGTCGCCAGCTATGCTGCACCCCCGCCCCCCCGTCCGCTCCCCCTACGCCCCGCTGGTTGGGACGACAGCTTACATCAAACGTCGCTATGAACTTGCACCCACGGTGATATAAAAAAAAAAAAAGGCATGGAGGCGCAAACCCACACAAAAACAAACGCACGGTCAACGCAGTTCGTCTGCCCGTCAGTCGCTACCAGCGTGTGCACGTCCCCGCCAAAGTAAAAGCCTGTTCCAGCTCCTCGACAGGAGAGGAGATGGCGAGAGGGGAAACGGCTCCAAAGCACACGTATGCGCAACAGATGTCAAGTACACAGCATCTGAGGGGAGGGGAAAAGGAAAAACAATGGAGGTGTATATTATGAGAAATAAAGGAAAAATATATTCCCTCCCTTCACTTCTTCCAGCTGCCAGAGAGAGGAAATCAAATGCTCTTGATCTGATCCAAGACACTGTGCTAACGACATCTGTGACCATGCTGGCTGCCAGAGAGGGCGAGGAGAGAGGCAAAAAAAACAACAACAACAACAAGGGAGGCGAGAGGGCATGCGTGCAAATAAGTGTTTATCTGCTTCTGTGCCTGCAAGGTGACAAAGGTAATCTGTGCGTGGACACAGACGGATTCAAGGACAGAAAGGAGGGGGTTGGCGTCATGCATCCAGCAGTCCTGTGTCGTCCATCAGTGATTATGTAATGCTCGGTACACAGAGTGAATGCACAGTGACTGTCGGGATCACACAGGATGAAAGACGTTCCACGCAGAGAAGCTAGTCGTGTCTTCACTTTGGAGAATTCGAGGTGAATGCAAAGTGATGAAAAAAAAATAAAGAGCATCATTAAAAATACAAGAGGAGACGGTGCAGTCGCAGCATCTGGCCTCTGCTTGTGTGGCACAACATCTTTACGCTCTGAGCGCCACTTCTGATTGCATTTTTTATTTCATACTCATCCTCGTCTTCTGCCTTTGCATGTATACAATAAACAGAAAAAACTCTTTGTTATCTTTATTTGCTGCTGATCTGTCACATTGTGAGTGCAACCTCTAAAAAGAAGCACTTTTAACATCGAGACAGAGGAGAAACTGTCCATGCGCACCCATTCATTCAGAAATCCTGGTGCGACGCAGCTAAATGAGTGAAGCATCATTCAGTTTTGCAGCCTTGAAGAGGATTTGAAGAAGTAAAATACTGAGTAACATACTTTTAAGAGTCGTAGTAGCGCTTTCAGATTCAGGGTGCTGGGGATTTGCACACACTCGCGTAATCTTCCTTTTGCCGACTTGAAAAATCCCTTAAAATTGACCAGACATTCCATATAATTTTGGTCCGATCCTCCCTTCCCTCTCTAAAGCACTGCAATCAAGCCCCCCCCCCCCCTCCCGACCATGGGAGCTGAGCTCATCCCGCATTCATCCCACCCACGCGAGTGATTCTTTGAGTGTGGCATCAAAGTGTTTGACACACTACTGAAAAACCTCCCGCGAGTCAGTCTCAGATGTAAAAAAGGAATGACTAACGCCAGCGCGTCCCACCAAGCCATGACGCAGATTACAGACTGAAACCTCTAGGCCGGGTGAGCAGTGTATGAACGCAACCCCCCCCCCCCCTCGTTAACAAAGGTTCATGCAAGCAGAGACGTGCAAAACGTTACAAAAGCACACCATTACGAAAGACAGCCAGTAGACTGCCAGACACACAATGTTTTTTTCTCAGGCTTCGATGTGGGCCCAGACCTCACATGATGATGTGAGAGAATTGCAGCAAGCTGGATCCAGAGCAAGCGCGTAAAAGCCGTTTCATACGACCGTGAAGAAAAGTAGGTGAGGAAGAAACTCTGTTCTCTGCCGTTTTCCCAAAAGTTGGGAGTGTCGAGTTTTATCCTAAAGGTTTTCCCAACAAGCCGCTGAGAGAGTTGGGAGTTATTCTGTGGCCCCTGTGATGCGACTGGGAAACTAAAAGCAGCCGACAGAAGTGGCTTCCGCAGATTATCAACCGGTGCCAATATCAGAAGTCCACGCGTCGCATTCCAGCGAGGCCTTTGGAGGATATCGATGAGGTTAAAGTGTGTGTTTAACTTTCATATGCGACATCATTGTAGAGGATGCCTATCCAGGTTAAAGATCAACCTGTGTGTTCTGCGTCGGTCAACCCACTGAGATCAAAGCAGCAGCGTGTGAAACAGCTAACCGGGCATCGGAGGAGGAGGAAGAGGAGGAGGAAGAGGCCCCGTGCCAAGTGGCAAGTCACAGCCCTCAGAGGAACTCCGGGAGTCACGCGTGCTACAACAAGGCCAATCGGAAGCACCCTGAAACTGGATCAGGAGAACAAGGGGGGGGGCTCAGCCCGGTTGTTCTTTAGCAAACAGAGCTGTTGGAAATTGAAGTTATATATTGCTGGCGGCGCCAATCATTTAAATGTCACGGCCATTAAGTGATTGCAATAAAGCAGGAGGGGAAACAGGGATGCGTCTGCGTCCAGCGGGCTTGGGGGGGTCGACGTTTACTCAACAACGCATCCATTAGAGACAGACTCAACAAATCACCGAACTCCGGCTGCAACGCTGCCAGAGAGATGCTGAGGTGCTGCCGACAGTCTGCATCCAGGAGTCAGCCGGAAACCATCACTCAACGGAATCATCGCCTCAAAGCAGGCGTTTAATGAGGGCGAATAACTTCGTTAAGAGTTTGGGCCCATGTGACCCCCCAAAAAATAAATAAAAACTGGATCTGAACACCCAAATAAGAATATTGACCCATGTCTGTTATTAGAATATTGCTATAATTATAAATCGATTCTTGAGCAAAGCGGCAGCCATTGGACCGTCTCTGCTCCTTTTGTCACGCCAGTAAACTCCAAGATTTTATTATCACCCTCCCGACGTCTTCTGGTGAATTAACCACAAAACTCTTTTTCCCCCATTTCCCATATATTGAAAGGCAGCAGCGTCCGGTCCGGTCGTGGGCACACTTTGCCTTTCTGCCCTCTCCCCCCCCCCCCCCCACAGATTATCACCCCGTCCTAAGTTTGCCTTTTCCCCAAAAACTTACCGTTTCCCCGGAGAGGAAGACGATCAGTCCGAGCGTCAAAATTATCCAAACGTTCCTCATTATTCCTCCTTGTGAATGAAAAGCGCGTTGTTACGAGGGAAACGTGAAATCTCTCCCCTCTTCTTCTTCTTCTTCTCCTTCGCTCCAACTCCTTCTGTCCCCCTCTCTCTCTCTCTCTCTCTCTCTCCCCCTCCCTCTCTCTCTCTCTCTCTCTCTCTGATGATCCCACCGGATACGTGTTGCGCTCCGGGTATTCCTCTCTCTCCCCCCCCCCCCCCCC
This sequence comes from Brachionichthys hirsutus, assembly GCF_040956055.1. Classification (NCBI taxonomy): domain Eukaryota; kingdom Metazoa; phylum Chordata; class Actinopteri; order Lophiiformes; family Brachionichthyidae; genus Brachionichthys; species Brachionichthys hirsutus. The sequence goes on from NC_090909.1 coordinate 7,925,838, forward strand.
CCGCCCGGCTTCTCTCCAGGCGCTCTTTCCGCGATTTGTTTGCGCAAATCTGACAGAATACGAAGCGCGCACGATTTAATTACGCAGTCCTCCGCGCGTGCGCGCCCTCGTGTCAGCGAAATCCCTCACGAGACTCCCAAGTCTCGCACGCGCTCCTCTCTGCTTCAGCGTAAAACGAGGACGAAAGTGCGAGCGCGGATGACGCTCCGCTGAGCGCGTGCGCTATGTCACCGCGAGACTTGCGACGAGGTCCGCAAGGCAAATAATGAGACAGGTATCAAATTAAACGACGTGATTGGTTTGATTAGCGGCGAGGGTCGAACTCTCGCGCGGTTTCTTATTTGTTCTCCAAATCTCGATAACGACCTTAACAATTCCAGTCACTGAGATTTCCATATTGCAATTAAACCAGGTGTTTAAAACATGTTCATCGTCTTTGATTGCAGCGTGTAAACAAATAAATATGGCATTATAAAGGAAAAACGAAAATAATCCCGCTAGATTAAACCAGCCCTATGCAAGCAGGGCTGGTTTAAACACGATGAGTTTTATGACTTGTAAGGACCCCGTCCCCCACTGAAGTCAGCCATGTATGGGCGAAGTCTCCCCCTGCTGGTTCAAATTAAAACTCGCCCCAGAGCTTCAAAAGCAACTGATCAGTTGGAAGATAAATGTTTACCCCAGTGGAGTAAAATGCACGACTTCACCTTCCCCCACTGAATTAGCACCCCAAAGTTCACTTAAATACATTTTCTACCCATGTACTGCTCCACTAATATAAAAAAAAATGACTAAAATCATATTAAATACATTTTGATTGTGATAAATAAAACAGATTTAATAGAGTGTATTTATTTCTGATTTGTTTCTTTTATTCCAATTGCAAACAATATAAAGACAATTTATCTGAAGTGTTGCTTCATCAATGTCATTATTTCTGTAAATGCTCATTCTGACCTTTATGCCAGTATTAGCACGTACGGTCGGACAAAGGTGATTTGAGACTAGGAAAGCTGTGTAATACTCAACAATGATTGGGCTGAACAACTTTTTAACAGGTGAAAGTATCACAGAGTAGGAAAAAGAGCATCCCTGACAGGTTCGGTCATTTAGAAAAGAAAAGAAAGACTAATCTGCATTAAATAGTCAAATATATTCAATGTTAGTCATTGTTTCTCAACACCCAATTATTTAATATACAATTACAGATTAATTGCATATTAAATGCAAACAAACAATCAAAAAAACCAATCCCAGTCATCATTTTGAAAATGTAGATTTTGTTTTTGTACTGCATTAATGAATTTTGCTTACAGCGTTTTCATATCTTGGTATGTTAGTATTTATTTTTGACATTTAACTTGATATAGTCACTTTAGAAATTTAGGTTTTTCTGTGAAAGGCTTACACAATCTGTTTTTCTGCTAAAACAATCCTCTTGTGAATCTCATTATCTTCAAATACAAGTTGTCCAAGCCAAACCTTCACTCACATGACTCCTTTTATTTCTGAAAAAAGACTACATAGAGATACAACATGCTTGTTTGTAATCTGCAAATACCAAATACCAGATACCAATAATTAATTCAGGAAAGTAGGCACATAAAGCAGTGTTTTTTCCCAGAACACTGTCAATTGTGCAAATTAAATTCCACAACTGTTGATCACACCAAATAATTTAGGCCCATCTTACTGACGTCTTCTCCAAGTCAGTTCTGCAGATACAAGGATGTTTTCTTCAGATACAGAGACCTTGCAAAGCCAGCAGGTGCCATCCCAACAAAGCCTTCATTCATCTATAAAGATTTGTAAGAATAGTGCAAGATGTGATTCAAGGTCAAATTATGAAGCCTTCCGAATAATTATTGCCACTTGCTCCATCATTCACGTTATACAAAAAAATATCGAAATGCAATAAATGTTTCCAAGTCTGTTATGAATCGTCGTTGTGCAGCTTTTATGAGGAGACTCCTGCTGTTCAGCACAGCTGTTTCCAGGACGCACAGCAAAGAGGCAGCCGATCCGTTTGTGACTATATATCATAATAAAAACTTTGACATAACGATCACGCTTCTGAACATTTCCTAGTCTTATTATGTTTTCCTGCCGATGGGCCATGAGTAAGCTATCGCTCGGTATAGCAAGGCCAAACGTAAAATGTTAGTTATTAGCCAGCTGTTCTGCCTCTGCCCCGGCAGCGCAGACGCATCTGCTGCTGCTGCAGCACCAGATTACAGAGCAGTTTCTATTATCATGGTGTGAGACCTAAATTCATACTCAGCCAGAAGGGTGGGCCTACGGTTCTATAGGGCTTACTACAAGTTCACGAAAAAGCTCTTTGTAGTTTCACGCATTTTGTACACAAATGGAAATATCGTGATGATTATTATATATCTGGCCCTAAATCAAAAACACATAATTTTTATTTCTATATCTAAATCTATCCTGAAGTTGTTGGATATTTAGATACCCATCTGCCTCAGTCACAGATCCATTCGACATCCCTCTCTGACTATACCGCCCCCCCCCCCCCCCAGATGGGCATTAATTCCTCTGTGTTTTTGAAAGGTCAAAACAGCTTTTTCTTTCTGACCAAAGAAGGTCACACACACACAGAGCAGGCCGTAAGCCGCTGTACAAATGATGTATTTCCCCCCCGTGTCCACCCACCTGGCTAAATAGTGAAGAGAGCCTGTCAAAGCAAAGCACCGGCATTGAGTCAACATCTCCTACCAATCACTGATTCATTACAGCCACCAGGCACAACCAGCACTCGGTGTCTGTGTGTCCATCCTCATTTAATATTCACAGCTGGGGAACTTGTAGTCGCTCTGACAGCTGAAGGCTGATGCTTTCGCTCTACGGGGATGGCGCAACGCAGTTCTGAATGTTTCAACGTGAAGGTTTTCACGAGGAAACACACTGCAGATTAGTTACAAGTCCTATTTATCAAGTTCTAGACATTTGTTGAATGACAGGATGGAACGGGATCGCGAAACATTTCTCCAACATTTATTCATGAGTTTAAGGTATTTTAACTGCAGCAGTTTATAACAATTAAATTATAAAACTTCGAGGAAATATGACCCAAGTCTGATCAAATATTAGTCACGTTTAGGCTTTGGTAGATGAAAAATGCGAATAAATATCTGACATTACACTCATGGATAAACAATGTGTCAGAAACTGATGGGGGAAAAAAAATGCTCATTCCAATCAAGGTAATAACTGGGCGATACATGATACCGATCATGGATCATGGATCAACAAAGACAGTCATACTATATTCTTCTTATGGGCTCAACAACGCACAGGCATTGTCAGTGGTGATGCGCTCACCTTGCCTCTTCCATCATTGAAGACCGAATTCAGATGAGGAGGACTCGGGCTCTTTCTAATGTTTTGGCGCCCTCTGTGTTTCAATTTGCAGACCTCAGCTACCTCAAGAAGCAGCAATGATAAACTTGTCCTTGTCTTGAATATAAATGGAGTGATTATATTATACAGTCCTCTGACTCTTAATAGTCACAAACACAGTCGAACACCAGGAATGTATAATTAGATTACAAAAACGTCTTAATGGCAAAGGTCTAGTTGGGCTTTTGGCAGACAGGAATGAATAGTATATGTATGTATATATTCCTTTTAATACACCATATTTTTTACTTTTAATAGGGTCAGCTGAGCCTCACCCTAGTTTTTTTTTTTTTCTGGTTCGATCAATATGAAATCAAAAATATAATCTTCAAAAAAGATACACTGCTTTAGAAACTTATAAAAGGGTACCGCTCCAGTCGTCGAATTGCATGTAGTTATATGAAAAATAAAATTCTTAAGCGCCAAAGTGTATTACCTTTACACACACAAACACACAAAAGTTAACTGGGTTAAAATTACGACATAAACCTATTACAATCTGGTGCCATTTTATAGCAGTGTCTTCATAAAGGGCTAGTAATGTTTTGGATTAAGATACTTTGTTTGTCTTTTATAAATAATTAACAAACCTTTGCTTTGGACCTGAACTTGGATCCCTACTTTTCTTCTGAAACTTTCACTGTTGCTTTCAAAGAGTGATTTCTTCTGCAATAACCTCCCTTTACACAAAGTACACCAGAACCATGCACTCCAGACCTGGTGATGCCGAATGATAAAATTTAAAGCCACACGTAATGCACAGACAGCGTTTTATTTCATCAGGCAATCTAAACTTTCAACAGTTCCTTGAGGCTTTCAGATGAAACTTCTGACTTTGACAGTTTACAGAAAGTCTCTTGACTTATTATTTCCATGTCCGTTAATGTCCTATCAAAATTCATAAAAAAAAATCTTGTTTTTGCAATTCTAAGAAACCTGAAATCAGTTTCCAGTGTTCCTTACAGCAATGAGGTACATATCTTCGCTCAGGTGGTCCAGGCCCCACTTTTGACGTCTGTCTGGCATTCCTTCCTCTGAATATAGCAGCTCGAGATCACAGCTGGTCCCTGAGCAAAACAAAAAAGGGCACAATTAAAAGGGATGCTCGCGTTTCGACACACACACACACTCACACACACTCATACAACAAACTCACCAAACAGACTTTGTACTTGTTCGTGCTGCACAGAAAAGGGAGGACCTGAAAGACAAACACAGTCCCAACATTCTTTAACTATCTGTAAACACCCTGCAAGCATCGTAACGTCCATCGATAACTCATTTACAAGAGGGAGAACCGGTTTCCTTTGATGTAAGACCAGAGCTTCCGTTTACCTGCGTATAACTCGGCATTGTACGAAAGTGTCAACAGGAGGTATCTGCAGCCTTTAGCCATGAGAGAGGTGAGAAGAGCGGCGTACCTGAAACAACATGCAACAATGATAATCCATTTTCCAAGGGGGTTAAAATTTCACTTCAAGAACATCTGGCATTTTTTTCAAATGGTGGGCTTTGTGTATTAAAATTAAAATCAAGATCTCCACCTACTTTTCTCTGTCTTTTGGGTTGATGGCCACGAGGCCGCCTCGGTCCCACATGCCCTGGAACTGACCATCAATGGAACTGTGACAAGGAAGAACGGGGTTTTGGTGAAATGTGTAACCATGCAAGTAATTTATAACATCTTTGATAAAGGGCTAAAAAAACCACCCACATACCTGGAGAAACTGTATATGTCACACTGATAGATGGAGATATTCTTCTCAGAGTTCTGTAGAAAAACACGCAACTGAAAATCAAATTGTCCAAATCTTTCTAAGCAAGCTACAATTTGGTGGCTGCATGTTGGCGATCCACCGTACAAATCAACTCCATCCCCGGTGGGGATAATAAATCTCACATGTGGTGGGTTCTACCCACAACAAGGAAAATTAATATGCAGAGGCACTTATCAACTATTGTTAAAAACACTCCACCTTTCCCATCATTAAAAACCCGGCTTTAAACAGGGAAGCCCTCAGACGCATAACTTTAATACTTAATGAGCGCTTCAAGTACGTTCGCTACATTTAAAAGAGTCTAAGATGCATAATTTGAGTTATTTTGTGATTAATGGGAGGTCTGGGCGAGACAGTCTGGATTACAAGTACTACCACCTGCCTTGTAAACCATTGCTCCAGGTATGGCGGGGACCGGCTCCTCGCTGTACGTCATGTTGTTTTCCTCAAAGAACTGTCTTATAGCCTTTTCGGATATCTCCACCCCCACCACCGAATGGCCCATGTCTGCCAGCCTGGAATTCATTCACACAGGAGATACGCTCATCAATGGGAATTGTTTTTAATTATAGGGCATCCAGAAGGATGTCCATTTATTGTGCTGTTTGTCTGATTGTTTGCAGGATTTCGTGACACGTTGAGGAAGGATTGGGAATGTGACAACAAAGAACCAATTAAGCTTCGGAAAGGATCCGGATAAATAGAACATTTAAGATTTCTTCAGTTTTTCTTTGTGTATTTCACAGAACTTGATGGATTCGGCTGGTAGAATTTTATTTTTTTTCTTTGGGGGGGGGAGGGGGTAATTCTGCAGAGGCTCCGCTAAAAGAAGCAGCTAAACTTTGTATTGGGGTTAAGGTACAACAAACAAGAATTGTTGTTGAATTGTCGGTGGAGGCCCCAACGGACGACCTTCTTAGTAGCCTTTTCATACCATTTCATATCAACAGCTTTCCCACAGAGAGGGAAGAAGAAGCGAATGCCAGTCCTTCCATTGATAACTTTATCAATATTTGCCTTCAGCAACCTGTAAAACAAAAAGGGGGGGGGGGGAAACATGTTTAGCAGAAAACACAAGCCATTCCAGTATATTCTGTATATTCTTTTTATGATAACATATTAAATAAACTTGCTCTGAATGAGATGGAAATATTTGAATACATTGGCCTCGTCTTTTAAAGAAATTATTTTGAGTTTGTCGAATCGCACATTTGACACAGTTAATAAATATGCAGACATGACGCCCTTGCCAGTGAACTTCAGGCAGATGGAAGGTGGTCCTATTGTCGTGCCACCTCTGCTCCCACTCTGCGAGCGAAACGGTCCTGTTTGCCTGCGCCGCCGGCACGTCGGTCATGTTTGCCCGAATGCTGCAAGATAAGGAGCAGAGAAGAGAAAGCATTCATAAAGATAACATCATCAATAAATCTGAGTGATAATCTGGCACAAGAACAGACAGAATATGTACACAGAGGGACTTCACACATTTTAGAACAAGCTTCTTCTGGCAGATCGAGACAAAAGAACATGTTACTCAGCAATACTGCAGTGTTAGAAAACGGAATTGTTTCCAGTTACAGGAAAAATAAAAATCAAACATGTCTACGGTCATTATTCCATGGCAGACCAAACTGACTTCAATGGTAAATCATCAGAAATATTGCATGACGTCATGACATTTTATAATATTTGTAAATTAGATTCGATGACAGAACAAAATCCATCATGTAAAACAGATAGAATGAACCAGATTATGAGGATAACACATTTACTTAGCAGCAGCCAGACAGGAAACCAACCACAGCGCTCCGAATGTAAAACCCGCAGCACGCATGACCGTCACCAAGTCGCACCTTTTCAAAGTGACCTTATATTTATTCAGCAAACTCAAGCAGCGAAGTGACGCAACCTTGTCGGTAAACACCGGAAGCGCAAACGGGTTCTACAGCACGCAGCCCAGCCTCACAGGCGAGCCAAATGCTTTTCTCTGCAGCGACAACCACAGCCACAAGTCTGGTTCGGTTGAGAGGTCGAGCCATTTGGAACTTCCTGTATGGGAGGAGCCAGATGGTGCGTTCACAGACATCTAAAGTGCGGGAGAGCCTACTAACGTACGTCACAGCGTTACCTCCACTCACCCAAAGGTCCAAAGTTCATGACAATTTCATGATTAAAGTTCTATAGCCACAAATGTAAATGTAATAAGCAAATACCGGCATTCAAGATTTTTTTATAATGATAGTTTGACCTATATGAAGTTAATTAGTGGTTCATTGAACAAAAACTTTAAATATCTGTATCACCTACAAATTATTTGAATGTATGTAATGTTTTTTGCATATTCCCCCCTGGCAATTGTTATGTAATCATGATGGACTCACTCTCTGTATACTTATTCGTTTTGAAATAAAAGTTATATTAAAAAAAAGGTACAAGGGCCATGCGTGATTACCCCGTCCTAAACGACATATACAAGTAATGCCCGTATGTAAAGTAGATTCAATTCATATTCCCTTAATGTATGTGTGTGTCTACGTGTGGCTTCAAATTTATCGCATTTTAATAATCAAAAATTAAAGCGTATATTTCAAGATAATGTGCTAAACGTTCATTATTATTGTCATAGTTTAATGCGCTTTATTTATCAACTTATCCTATTCAATCAATCATATTTATTTCCACGCAGTTAAATGCTGAAGCTATTGCTTTTGCATGCTTTTACTTTAACCGCACCACGAAACGTCAAACCCCCATTCAGACCGTGACAGCGGGCGCAAATCCCGGGCGCGCCTCTTCGCCGTTGTTCAGCGATTCGTCTCGCCTTCTGGGGGACAGAACCTGTGAGGAAAGGATGATGACCCAATCCGCACGCCGGGCGGCGCTAGAGTCTTATATTCTAGGTTGTTGGAGCTTGGATTAATTTTTGAGGACAATGCGCTTGTGTTTATGATCAAAATAAAAAAGCTGTTAATGTAATTTCATTGTCAGTAAAATGCAGTTCTTCGTGGTCTAATACATTCAATAAAGTTTTGCATTAAAGCTAAGCTGCATAAAGTACAACATCCCTCGTAAAAAATAAAGAAAAACAATGCCGATTGTTTGGGTTGATGGAGGGAATCGTATTTCTCCGTGTGGTTATTATGTGCAGTCATAATACACGGGAAAATGCGCCCGTTTCCCTTCATGGCCGTTCGGTTTCGTGCGTAATTCGGTGATTCCACAGCGCCCAGTTGTTTTGGTGGTCGCGTCCAGATGTGTGTGTTGTTCTTTACGAAACGAGGCACACGTCGTGGGGTCTCCGAACCAATCACTACCGCTCGGGGGGGCGGGTCCGTGTGCCGTGGGTTGTTACGGATTGTGCGTCTACGCACCCTGAACTTATTCGCAAATGCTCGGCTTTGGTGTGAAACGGAAAATTAGCAAACGAGGGAAGAGAGAGTCGCACCGACACCCGGTGATCGGATCGGATCGGATCGGATCGGATCGGAGAGGTGATCTTTCCCGTCCGTGTTCATTGTCGACGCTCGTCTCCTGTATTCAGATTTATGTTCTACCTGCCTGATTCCATGTGGGAACGGCGCGGGTGATGATTGCAAAGCTCGGAAGTGCCCCCCCCCCCCCCCCCCCCACGTTGAGGCAGCATCACCGGCTCCCAGTTCCCGGCGTATCGGTTTGCATGACGCTCAGGAGCGCACACCTTTGTCACGTTGCTCATCTTGGATTCACAAATGACGAGGGGGGGGGGGAGCGCCTACTATTTAAATAGGTTAAAGCAGCACTGATTAATTATTTGGAGATAAATAACGCCAGAAGGCCGCTGGATGAAGTCTCAAGCGTAATACGCGTCTGAGGCACATTCCACCCCCGCCTGTTTGAGGCTGCTGGAGTGACGGCGCGCTGCGCGCTGAATGAGAGACAAACAAGCTTGGATAAGAAAGGAACAACCGGTGAGACAGGTCTGGGAAGCAGACAGACACAGAGGGGGACAGCCAGGGGACACTCCTCCTCCCCTCGCCTGGATGGCGCGCGTTCGCTCCGTGAAAGCCTTGTACCGGTAACTTAATCACATCGCAGGGTGAACCGGAGAAGTTGGTGTTCTCGAGCCACGGCGGCTGAAGATCTCCGGCGGGTTGAGCTGCGGCAGCGCCGTTCGGCCAGGGCGCACCATCGTTTCGTGCGCAACGACACCGACGCCGCTTCAGGGAGACTGGAGAGTCCAGAACTGAAGCTGCTCCCACCTCCTGCACGGGATCTCACTCTCCCTTCTGTGACAGGTAGGCTTGAATAGGTCCGATATCTGGTTGAGATGTGCGCGTTGTGCGCGTGATGCATTCAAAGCCAAAGTGCTCGTAACTCCAGTCCTTTGTCCCTGAAGAGGTTTTTTGTTCTGGTTGATATTCTACATGGAATTTGTGTTGGTTTTTGCACAAACTATTCTGTACACGGACATCTTTTTGGCTGATGCTCTTTTTCTCTCTCTCCTGCTTGGACAGATGGGCTGTGGGCTTGTTCATTTCTCTGCCATGCACCAACCAAGAATATTAAATAGTGATTTCACCAGCTCAGTTCGGTTCCCGTTTCTCAGTGCAACTTGCATCAGAATCAGATTTCTACTTTGAATCTGAAGACTGTGTGTTGCCGACATATTCACCAATGCAGGAAAGTGCATGTCAGACAGAGACACACACAATGCACCTTTGGACCTTTGGAACACTAGACTCATCTTGGGCGGATTAATAACATTAGACTCATTTCTCAAAATATAAAGTAATTTATAGGGGGGGGGGGTACATTTATACAGAAAGCTCCTATGTATCCATAGTTTCAAATAGAAATGCACCACAGGATTGTGGCTGATTGATGCTCTCATTCAAGATGTAGTAATAGCCAAGCCGAAATCCCAAGTGTTCCATTTAATAATGAATTATGAACAAACAAGGTTGTCTGAGTTCATCGCAGAAATGAAATACAATTATCTTGTTATTTTTGGATGAAAACAAAAAAAATGGGTGACTTCTGCTCGTCATTATCATGGACGCACTTGGAAGGCTCCTCTGGGGAGGGCGGGTCCTGACGGGAAGCTGTGCGTGGATTTCATTTGGTCTATATGAAATGATTTTATCGCAATGGGGACTCCACTCCTCTTAATGGGATTTTGTTTTCATGATGGTTCTGTAATACCCTCCCTGGTGATTAAGAGAAGCTCAAAGCTATAACAGAAACATTCACCAGTGGGGGGGGGGGCAGCGTTCATGTTCCAGAGGTTGGGAGTATTTTCCCCATTCAAGGTTTTCATGAGCGCTGAAAGCATCCGTGTGTAAACCGTAAAAGCCATTAACCCTGATGGGTCATTGTGAACCCTGACTGTGTTTTCTCGTGCATTTTTGATTGGACTTGTGGTAAAAATATGTAATAATAATCAGGCAAATCAAGTTAAGGTATAATATACATGCAATTAGTCTCACATCTAATGCTCAGATGTCAGGGACATTCCACGTTGAACCTCGCCTGGAAGGTGACCCCGTCTTCCTCATCCCAGGGTCAGATCGTATATCATCCGCTCATCGTCAAGGTCACATGGTTTATATCTGATCCGAGATCTGCGATAGGAATGCCTCCAGGTTGGAGCTGCACAGATAAGGTGAGTTGCAAGCAGGAGGCTGCACCGTGAGCAGGACCAGTTAGTCAGACAGACGGATCACACGACATGCCGTTTCTGCTGTGTGTGTGTGTGCGTGTTGTCAGCTGCACAGCCAGGTGCCCTAAACGCAGGACTGTGTGGTCGCTGGAAGTGTCCTCAGGCTTTTCTCCTTCATATGCCTGAGCTGTGTGCAGACTACTCTCAAAGGAAATTATTGGTTGAATTTACTTAACTGTGTTATGTGACATGGTGGCAAGAAAAAAAAAAAGTATTTGGATCTAGTTGCAGGTGCATTTCATAAGTTGAGTTGACTTCTAGTGCCGATTGTTTTATTATGTCATACAAATCTATGCGATTTTTGCAACATTCGTTCAATTTAAAGCCAACAATATTCAGTATTCGTGAGATTATGCCAAGAGGTCAGGGTTCCAACGCAGAACCTTCTGGCTGTAAAGTGACGGCGTTAAATTAGATCGGGCATCGTTTGGGTTTCACCGTTTCAGATTCCTGTGCGTTTTGGTTCTAGTCCCTGACGGTTCTCCATTGTGGCTCTTTCAGGGGTGGGGACAAACAAGCTGCATGCTTTCTACAGAAGGAAAAAATGTACCTAAAAAAAGAACGTTAGACAAGACTAATAATAATATATCATTAATTATGAATGTCTAATAAAGTCATGTCAAAACCACTGTGACGGGCTTAACAGGCAGTGAATGGGCTACATGTGTTAGCAGTCTGCAGAGCCTTTGACATGGTGGTGCACTCATTAATATTACACCCGTGCACCGTGCCAGTGAAGGTGCACAGCTGGCCGTGACAACTGTTCACTCTTGTTCAGGACTCAAATCTAATTTTCTCAAGGATTCCGATGGAATAAGTTTCAGAACTGATTCAGCCACGGTAATTACAAAAAAATACCTTCCAATTAAATTTGTTTTAATTTAATCATACATTTTATAACACTCGGTCAGAGTAATTTTTTTTCCGGTGTGTTTGCTTTTACTGCTTTGCCAAGTTCCCTGGACAAACAGAGTGGTCCGACTAACCGATCCTATACCCCTCTTTCTATTAAGTAACCCATGTAGTGTTTGAGTGCAGCATATTGTCGAGACATAATTAATCAACACGGCTTGTAATTAGGTTGGGTTTTGGAATGTGCACGGTTTGGGAGGGCCTGTCAGGAGTTGCCAGGCATTCAGCTCGTGGTAAATATTTTCAACCATCTCAGAGTACGTGGCTGCAAAAAGAATGTGTCGTTATTCCATTTCTGAAAATGGCCTCGTAAAAGGAGCAGACTTTGATTAAGTTGATGCTCATTATGTTTTAGAGGCGGCGGAGCCAATGGAAAATACTCCTGTAGCTGCATGACGACATAGAAAGATCCTTTTTGTTTTTAAAGTTGCAGTTTATTAAGTACGGACAAAAAATACATAAATACCTGTGTTTATATGCAACACCCAAATATATACACAAGGTGTGCAGGAGTAAAACAAGCACAAGCGATTTCAAAGAATAGATGGGACAAATGCAGGCTCTTCAGGGGAGGCAGGCCCCTATTTTTCTCCTTTGGATCCCCCCACAGACCAACTGATATGATTATAGACAGCCACGCACATTTGGGACTCGCGTTGTATACAAAAAAAATAAAACTATTCCGTCACGCATGGATCGTATTCACACCAGCGAAAACACGAATGGCCGCACAGATTTCCTGCTAGGCCAGCCGCTACAGAGCTACAGAAAACTATCAGAAGAAGGGGGGGGGGGGGGGGGACATCTTGTGTCTAACCGGTCATTTTTAAAGGTCAGAAGCAAAACGAGATTTGAAGCTGTAAGACTAAGAAAACAGCATGGCCATCTCGTTTGGTCATAATGACAGAGTCTGGGGTTTAATTTTAGCCCGTCTGAGCTTTTCACCTCACCACAAGGTTTACGCACAACATTTATTTTTCATCTTGACCAAATTCTAAAAGTCACCAGAAAAAAAAACACTTGCCAGATGTATATTACTGTTTAGACACACATTTACACAACCACCAAAAGTGATGGCTGGAAGTCCTGCTGCCACTGATCTCTGGCGTTTACTTTACACCATGCAATCAGACAGGGATCAGCCTTCCGCCCTTTAAGCTGGAGTCTCTTAACAAGCTTACCAGATCGTTTTTGGGAAGCAATAGAAATATCATTTTACCAGGCAACCAGCCCAAAGCAGTGTCAATTTCCACCCTGCTCTCTGCCCCCAGCCACATTACTTCTGACACACTAATGCTGCTGCTCCTGTTACACCAGCTTCACTTACACTCCACTATACCTGGAGGACAGGCTGTAATGGAGGTGGATGTCAGTTTGAGCATTTACCATGTGGACTATGCTTAGCATTGGTGCTGTGGATGGCTCAGCAGCAAAAGGAACCAGCAAGTGGAAAACAAATCTTCCCGCGGATGTCCGAAATCTTCAGTTTGCACGAAGAAAAGCAGATACTGGCAAATGTTGATTTCTTTGCAAGGCGGCCATCAATGCTGATGCCCATTTCCATTTCTCCAATTGAAGCTCCTGGGGTTGAACAACTTGCTGCACAATTCAAGAGAAATAGATTGGAGTACAAATGTCCCTGAATGACTTAAATAGTGTAGTTTATGTGCAGAGAGAAGCAGCTGATGTCACCCTTTGGTGTCTACGGAGAGGATGTGGCTGAAAGCAGGAAGAAGAGGGAGGGTCCAAGGTCACCCATTAATCATTAAATCATCCCTCTCTCCTTTGTCATCCTGTCATCCTTCATACTCACCTTGTATATTCCTTGAATATTGCTTGCATGATCTTTAATATGAGACATTGGACAGCAAAGCTGGTTTGTCCCGCTTCGGAGGGACATGACGCAGGACATCTGATTTCAATGCAGTCAGCACTAGTGCGTGTTATCACATGTTGTTCTCCTGGCAGTGTCGTCACAATCTCACCGCCAGCCTGGCACACTCTGAGTGAACTTTTCTACGCACTCAAGGCGAGTAGCCGATTAAAGAACCGTTGGCCTTGCAGATGGAATTCCTCTCGTCTCAGATTAAGTGTTTTGTGCCGTGTGCGTCAACCCACCTCCCCCGGAGCCGCCTTTTTTGAGGAGAAAGCAAGAATAATTAGCTAAATTAAAAAAGGAGTCAAGGTATGGGAAGTAAAAGTAAACAAGGAAAAATAGGAGGAAGTATAATGGAAGGTAAAGGGGGGGAGCGGAAGGGAAGTTGTAGATGGGGAAGTTCATGTAGGGCTCTGAATCTTCCCCTCACCTCTCCTTGAACCTCGTCTTTCCACCTTCAGGCCCTTCGATTCAATGCACCTCTTGGCTTTTTCCTGTCCAGCCATAATGATCCATCATTGATCCAAGACTGAGGGACTTCTCTCACCACTTAAAGCCACTTAACGTGTGTGTGTGTCCATTTGTGCATCCATACTTGTGTGTGTGTGTGTGCCTGCTGATTTGCAGCTCCAAGGAGGTTGCCAGGTCTGGGCATGTCCCTGAGTTTCTCTGGCTTGCATTCATCACTATTGCTTCTCGTTAATGGCCCCCACGAAGCTCCTGTACAGTTTGTCCTTGCACACAAAAGCAGCTCAGTAGAGATCAGATTAACACTTTGCAATGGAAGCTTTCGTGCATCTGGAGCTGTCCGTATGTAAAATGAAAGAATACAGTTTTTTGGGGGGGGTGTGTTTATTCTTATCATAATGGGGTTTTAACGCCGTAACATCCTTTCATACAATATTCATTAGTTCTCACGTTATCCTCTATCCTACTCCTGACGCCACACGGATTCAGACATGTCTCCTCATTGTAATTTTGCTTTCAGTTAAAACCTTTGAGTTTTGAGCTCCCGTCAGGCCAAAGTTATCGGTAGACTGTAATTTTCACAGAGCCGTGTCGTCCAATAGCATTGGATTACAACGAGGCAATGGAATATATTCATCACGCCCATCATCATAATGATACCCTCAGTCGCTCTTCTATTACGCCGTCTTGCCATCGCTATCCATTATCCCCGTGACCACAAATCACCGGGACAACGCTCGCACAGATCTCTCACTGGAGTTCCGACACAAGCTTGAAGTGTAATTACGTGCGACGGTGGCCATGGGGGTATAAAGTACCAAAGAAAGAAAGAAGGGAAAATCAATGCCACAGTAAAGAAGTAGGTGAATTATTGATGAAGATATGTAATGGGATCCCAAGCGTCTATTTATGCCCGACTCGGACGCCTCACCGCTCTGGTAAAAATGAGCACGGTGGCAAAAACCGTCCACAAAAATCCAGACAGATCAGCCAACCTTAATTGTCGGGTGCAGCTTGGCTAACATTAGAGCTACAGTTGAAACGCATTTCCAGAAAGGCTCATGCTGCTGCTGCTGATCAAGGCACACGGACAAATATTAGGGCTGCCGTATTTTCAGTACTTTCACACTTAAAAGATAAATAAAGAAAAATATTCAATTCCAACCAGTGCAGCCGCAGTTCTGGCTGCATGAAAGCCTTGTTTCTTCATTGTGTGTCAATTCGCACAGTTTCAGCTCCATTTGCGCCTCTGAAAACATTCACAGGGCAGTTTTTAAGTTCTAGGAAAATTCAAGTTGTAGTAAATAATGTGGAACTGCAACAGCGGTCAAGCTAATGACAGGAGTTTTCCAAATTCCTCAAAGCCCCAAAACGTCCTGTATAAACACTGCAGGCATGAGTAAACTGCTCAACTCATACCCCCACACCCTTATTTCCTCTGTCTTTTTGAGGCGGAGGACTCAAGTGAGGCATTTGTTTACACACATCACCAGTTTGGCGTTTGCGTAATTGCAAGCGGAGAAGGCAGACATCACTTCTGCTTGACTGGAGCGGAGGAGGAAATGGGGAATGTAAATGAGAGGCAAGGTGAGAGCAGCCAGGTGAGACCTGAAAGCTGCTTTTGTGTGGCAGCTGGCGGTCCGGACACTGGCCTTCACTGTGAAGTGTCCTTCGCACACACACACACACACACACGCACATGCACCCAAGTCTACGGTACATGCCGGGGAGTTTTTTGGGCAAAAACACGAATCTGAAAAAACGTTGCGAAAACCGTTGCAAGTTTGAAAATGTAGCAAAAAAACCCCCCCTTCACTCTGAGATTAACGGACATTGCGGAGGCATAAAGTGGCTTTCTATTCTATTCCTTCTGCGTTTCCAAACTCGCCACTATTTTCTCCTCTACTTCACCTAAAGTTATTCTGCTGGGTTCAACGGGGGGCCTGAAGAGCATTGTGTTCTAGTCCCGCCGGCTGCTCAAGGTTCAACATACTATGGACAAAAGACTGTACCTGAAGCGAGAACCCGTCACTCCACAAGTATGCCTGTAAACATTTTTGTCACAGGAATGTGGAACCCTGGGAAGAACAGAGATCGAGAAAAGAAGTGTATTGCTAAAATATGGTTTTGTTGTATGGCTCAACAAGACTGGATGTCTTTTTCAGAGTACGCCAAGTTGTTCTTTCCTCTGATTTGATCGTTTACAAGCCTCGGCTGCTTGTGAAACTCTACCGTGCTTCTTCATTGCCGTTTGTGTGCATTAAATGGGGTTGGGGTTGCAGATCACATGTCTGTCCGAGCTGTAAATCAAATGAAATCCTGACCGGCAGTGATTATCAACGGTTTAATGACGTCTCTCAGTGTCCCTGTATTGGCTGCCAGAATGGCAACTCCAGCTGTGCACTGATCTGTATTCGTATTTTTGTTTACCTGTCCCCAGGAGGAGCCCTGCAGACAGGAGTCAACATGAGGCAGCAAGCTTGGCCTGTGAACGTGGAGAAGTCACCCTTCATCACACTCAACTGGACCGGGCAGCAGAAGAAATGCAGACAGAAGCAGCAGAGAGAGGAGAACACACACATCTGAGTGCAGCAGAGAGCAGATGGAGACTGAAAGAGGGGAGTCCAGTAACTCACATTGCATCATCCTAAGTGGCAAAGTGGACTGCGCCACCAACAGGCAGCAATGGTCTTGGTAAGCCATTGTCCTCCGTTAGAAGCTCCTTGTTAGAAGTCACACATCAGTCTCCTGCCTCTCTGAGGCTACAGAGCTGAGCGACAGAGGAGAAGGAAAACCGAGAGAGACTGAGCAAAAAAAAAAAAAAAAAAAGCAGACTGCGACAGGCCCCCATGCAGGCACGTAAGAAATATGTCCTGCTGGGCTTGTGTGCGTGCTGCTGGCTGGTCCTCTTTTACTGCGGCGGGGGAGTCCAGCTACGTCTCCTCCGGCTGCTGACGAGGCAGCGGGGCGAAGTGGTGCGCCTCTGGCCCAATTGGACCGACAAGGCCTTTCTGCCCCGTTTTGCCCACCTCGATGAGCTCCAGACGGACCCAGGGATGGCTGAGTCACCACGCCAGCGGCGCCAGACGTGGTCCACCGTTTATAAGCACAGTCGCTGCCGAATGGAGACTTGTTTTGACTTCTCGCGCTGCCAGCGTAGGGGGAGGGAAGGGTTCAGGGTGTACATATATCCATCAGAGAAAAATGACCATGTGTCCGAAAGCTATAGGAAGATCCTGGCATCTATCGGCGAGTCACAATACTACACATCAGACCCCCGAGAAGCGTGTCTGTTTGTGCTTGGAATAGACACGTTAGATCGGGACCAGCTATCAGGACAGTTCATGCCAAATGTGGATGAACGTATCCATGGTTACCCGCTGTGGAATGACGGACGAAACCATCTAATCTTCAACTTGTACTCGGGCACCTGGCCCAACTACACAGAGGACCTGGGCTTCAACATTGGACAGGCCATCTTAGCAAAAGCCAGCCTCAACACGGAACATTTCAGGCCCGGCTTCGACGTCTCCATCCCACTTTTCTCAAAGGATCACCCGCAAAAGGGCGGAGAGCGGGGCTGGCTCGTAAGGAACACCACCCCGCCAAGGAGAAAGTACCTGCTGATGTTCAAAGGGAAACGCTACCTGACGGGCATCGGCTCCGATACCAGAAATGCACTTCATCACATCCACAATGGAAAGGACATTGTTTCGCTGACAACTTGCCGCCACGGCAAGGACTGGGAGAAGCACAAGGACGCCCGCTGTGACCATGACAACCTGGAATATGAGCGGTAAGACACGGGGCCACGTTGGCTGGTGGGAGGGCGGGAAAGGAGATAGGAGCCAGTGCAATGACAAAACATGGCTTTATAGGAAACACTTTGCCAAGTTGGATGTGTTTGTTAGAAATGCACAGTGGCACTGTTCTGTTTATATGAATGCAACTTGCTGATCCATTAATCTTTTAGATGCCACCGATTTTCTACAAGCAGTCAATATCCGTCGACAGATATCGACCCCCTAGTTTCCACTGAAGGATATTCAGCCCGTGTTGTCTTCACAAAGATTTCCTCATCCACAATTGCTTCTTCTGTTTTCTTGTATTCTCACAGCAAAGTAGGCGAATCACGACACTATGTCATCAGTCATTTTGTTCACACAACACAGCTGCTTCTCCAGGGATCACGTGAGGCGGCTGTTCAGCTTCTCCCTTGGGTGCAAGAATCTTAATGAAATCCGCGGCTGAAATGTTACGGAGGATGAAAGGATGTTGTAGGTTGGCATGGTGATGACTCATTGCAAGAAAGCTCTGGATTTGATGGATGGACATACTGTTATTTTTTGTGTTTAAGAAATAAACATAGCTGCAGCTAATTAATTACAAGTGAAACTATGCTGTATAATGAGCCAAAGCAAAGGATGTTAAATATCTTCTTTCTCTCTCCGCTGGGTGCAAGGTGTTAAAGATTATTATATTTAATCAGTCTTTCCATTTTCATTAAGGGTTTCTTGCTGTTATTGCATTGGAGATAACTGCCTTTTCCCCTTTAAATGATAAATTAACTGAGCCAGCTGGAGTTTGCTGATTAGATCATGGCTGGGGTGGATATATAACCGTGGAGGATTGAATTCCAGCAACATTTGCAAGGGTTTCTTTGTAAAAGCAATTAATTTCAGGCACATGACCTTTGCGTGGGTTGAAAAGAGTTTGAGCAAAGGTAGATAATATTGTCTATTATAATATATAATACATCTTTTTAACTCGGCCCTGTATCCAGTGCAGGTTATTTTACATTGACTCTAAAATATGTGAGTACCTTTGTTTCGTTAATAACAGCTTAAGGAAACAGCCATCTGTCATCAGTAGATAACACAGCAACAGTTTGTCTCCTCCTCCAGGTACTTTTCTCTCTCTCTTGCTCATTGGAGCTCAGACAGTGACCCAGGTAACAGGTAAAGAAATAGGATTGACTGTAGTTTTTTGGGGGGTAAAAATGGTCATTCATATGCTTTGAGAATTATAAAAAAAGGCCCCCTGTTTATTCAATCACACTGTAAATATAAATCATCTGTCATGTGGAGGCTAAATTTACACTATGTGCTCTCACTTTGCACAACATGACTGTTTGCCCCCCTGGGGCATCCTGGATGTTGACAGTTGTCAATAATTTGATTTATAGTGGCTATTTTGTAAAGTATTTTTCAAATCTTTGGTACCTTGCGCCGTCAATTATAATGAAAAGTTACAAAGTTTGCGGAGTCAGTTTGTGGCTCTGCTTCAACTATCCAATGGCCAAAGCAAAATTCATAACCAGAAATTCATAAAGTAACCAGGCAGTTGATAAAACAATGATTTCTTCCGCCTTGCTTTCCTCCATGACAAACACCTCCCTCGAAAGCTGAAAATCAGACCGATTTTAAAATCAGTCCACCAGTGCCAAAGATGAGTCAAAAATGCCACATTTGTCTAAAATAACTTGTTTATAACTAAAGTTAAATGTAATTTTGATTTAATAAAAAAGTAAAACATTATTTTTATTAATTTTATCAATTTTGAGCGTACAATTTTTTTTTAGCTGCTGCATTACTGAACATTTCTGTAGTAAGAAAATCCAACCGTTCAGCACCCCGCAGTTTAAATCTAAGCCGATGGGAGGTGGGGATCTTTAGGTGCTTGGGAGTGAATGTGCAGAGCAAATAATTTTAAACTGGACAATATGTCTTTTCATTGCGAACACAGGGATCAGCAGTTCGTAGGTGGCTCCGATCCAAGCGCACCCCTCGCTGCTGTGGTATAAAACGAGCTACCTTAGGCTTATTTACATTGGGCCGGGCACCAAAGGCATGGAGCTGCTCAGCACTGTATGAATGAACTCATTTATTCCACACAGCCCGCTACTCTCAGACACCAGGGTGGCCAGGGGGTGTGTGGAGGAGGATAGTAGGGGTGGTCCCATGTGGTACTTTGCTGTAGATTTTGGATACAGCAAGGACTGTGAGTGTATTCATGTGTGAATGGGAGATGCGATGTGAGAGACAAGTAGCATTTGCAAGAAAAACTGACAAAAAACGGCCTATTGCTCCCTTTTTGTTTAAATTATCTTTCTCTGGAAATGTCTTTTCTTTTATTCTTCACGCACACCTTTCTCTCCAAAGGAGAAAAAAAAAGGTGAGGTGTAATCTCTGTTTTTGCATCCCTTTAAATTACCTTTGGTTATAAGAAAAAAAAGGATTTCAGGTGGGAGGGCATAATAACTATTGTGCGTGGAATTCAGTTAGGCAAAAGAAAGAAGAGGAAGACTGAATGAAGAAGACTTCTGTAAGAAAACCAAGTTTTGGTCAGGTTGAGAAAAACCCTCATCTCCGTCTACTCCTCCGAGACGTTCTCTTTCTCCCCATGCCTCTCACCTTCAGTCTCTAACCATTTATTTGACGCCTCTCTCTTTTGTTTCTGCACCTGGAAAAAACTGTGTCCCAAAAATAATGACCCATGCCGCAATTGCGTTAAAGCATGAGATTGCGTGTGCGTTTTGTGTGTCTGTCAGAGTCAATGAGGCTCTTACGAGGTGGCACCAGGTTAATGAGCATGTGCGTCTGGTGTACCGGCAGATTAGCCCTGAGGGACCTGGACAAGATCGCAACCAATGGACAAAGGGCGCAAGATGGAGGAGAGGGGGAGGGGTAGGACTCGTGACATAATGTTTTTCCCTCCCATCCAACATGACTAAGATGAATAGAAGCTGGTACTATAATAATAATTATTATTTTTTTTTTTTCAAATTCCTAGTAATACTTAATAATTATGTTTTTTTTTATTCTTACATTTCATGCAATGGACCCCTGCAGTACCAAAGAGATACTTTTGGTTTTTATTCATACAGGGTTTGAGGCATCTTACACCAGCCTCTATTCCAATATAATGGGGAAATATCCTCACAGGAAGCATTTGTTTGTCCAGGAGGACACACATGTGTCCATTTAGACTTACTCCAAATGTAGATTAACTACAACAATGTGCCACATAGTGCTAAAGGTAGTTGTGTAAAGCTGCCCTGCTGAATAAAACATTTATTTTGCATGTTTATTTTGTTTTTTTTTACAGAAGTGCTGAATAAGTGGATGGACTCTTTTATATTTTTTGATAATATGTTCATGGTTTTTAAGAGAATGGTTTTAAAAACAGATTAAGTTCAAATTCATTTGTCCCCATTATATCTATTAATGCAATTTTGCCCTTTTAAAGTACCGGTACAGAATAATTTAAAATGTTCCCAAAAAGAATCTACGGTAATTAAAATCTGGCACAAGGGGGGGGGGGAAGTGAATAAAGATATAACGTGCCTAGAAATACATCTCTGTTCTATTGAATTGGTATGTATATGTTTGAGTGTGAGTATTAATGCCGGTGTGGGCGCATGGATGGATTGTGGTTAACAAGTCACAAAACATAAGGGAGGAGCAAAGCAAGGAGATGGTGGTCGGACACAGTGGTACCCACGGCAACGAGAGCAGCAAGACAGAATGAAAGGAAATGTCATGTGATAAATATTACAAAACAAAAGAGAAGAAAAGACAGAGGGACACCACAGGCAACTTAAGGAAAACAGTGAGAAGGAGACGGGACAGGAGGTCGGATGACAAAGCAGAGTAAATAGACAGCAGAGAATGAGGGAAGGGGTTGGATATTTGAAGCAAAGGAGAAGCTGTGCTGCAGCTTAATGGCCTAGTTTCCCTTGCGCTGGCGAATTCTCTTAGAAAGGGAAGAGAAACGCGCATTGTACAGTGAATGTAAATGAGCAAGGGTGTGAAAAACAGAGAGAAGAGAAAGAAAGGGAGCGATATTTAGGAGTTTCAAAAGATAGGCCAAAAAGCACCAAGTTCCCAACTTCCCCAGGTTCCTTTTGAGCCAGCGAAGAAGGATTTGTGACGAGTAAAGCAGGGGTGAAGCAGAGACCGAGAGGACGAGAGGGAGAGATTCAAGTGACAAGGGAGGATGCGTAATGGCAAAACGCTGTACCGCTCTGTTGTAAATGTCCTCAGCCTCAGCGCACCGATGGGTCATTATTCATGACCCTCCTCCTTGGGAGCTCAAGGTTGAAACAGAAAGAGTGAGCAATCACGCTTTAGGACTTGGGTAGCAGTTCTACATGAATGCAGAATACTAATCAGACAAAACACATCTGAGGGGCCGCAAGAGAGGATGATTTAATATCGGCTGTGGTTAAAGTTGGAAGGAGATGCTTTTAAAACGCTCTCATGCATATGTAATTTGGACAGGAACTTTCAGACTTTCCTCTGGTAAAAGCTGCTTCTACGTTCGGATTTCAGTGCGGGCGCGTGCAAACCGAATCGGGGTCCGGAAGGAAACGGCTTCTTTGTTAACTGTTTGGAAATGTAAAGCTTCTCATTTTTCTGCAGTTACTTTTTCCATCTATCCATCCATCCACGATTTACATGAAAGCGTGGCTGTGCACATGCACCGTTCTGTGTCCTGATCGGTAAAGACTATAGGACAGTTTATGCAATTTGAGATTTTGGTAAACTAAATAGGAGACACGGCAGCCCACTGTAATTATGGCCTGTGAAATCGAACCTCTCGACGACGTTGTGGTCTCACTGTGTGTGTGTGTGTGTGTGGTTGGTGTGATCTTTCTATGCCGTCTCTGTTTGGAATACTTTGAGAGAGGCAGCCTTGCAATTTTCTGGCACTTTCTAATCGCACACATCAGTTGCCCTGAGTCACTGTGCTTTTGTGAAGTTTGGTCAAATACATTCATGGAGTTTGTAAGCGCTTTTAACTGAAGTGATAATAAAAAAATATATAATAGCATATGTGTTAAGGCTAGAGGCTGAAACGTGGACTTCATAATGCAGAGACGGAGGCTCAGAGAGAAGTTCAAGCATTTTTTTAAAATATGGAAAAATACTCCAACTAAGGACTGCAACGAGCAGGCGTCCAACAAAAATACTCTGCCCAAATAAAACAATATCTATAGTACAAACAACGGACTGGCTGGAGTCCAGAATTAAGGGAACATAAGTACACAGCCAAGAAAAAAACTATGAATGCAGGCAGGCGGCAGAGAAAAAAAAAACTAAGAATCAGAATTCCATACTTTCACGCAACCATGAAGGAGCCGGCAAAAACCCGTCCTTGTTAATGTTATCCGTTTTATCTGTTGATTTTATCGCTTGTTTTTCTGTTATTTTTTTTATACTGGTGTGCAATTTGAGATTTGCTTTCGAATAATGTAAAGTGCGTTTCAAATCAAATGTATGATTATTATGATGTCTGCGCTGGGAGTTTGTGTGTTTGCTCAGACACATGAAAAATTGGAGGGACCATTGGAGCAGAGCATATGAAGGGTGTGGGGTGATTGATGGATGCGGATCAGGTGTGTCTCGTGTTCAGCCGGCTTCCTCACAGCCGCGCCCAGGCGGAGAAATAAACAGGAAACCAAGTCAAAAACACGAAACACAGGACCAAAACAACAGACCATGACAATAGGCCCATGAGAGTTTATATTTTCCTCTGCCGAGGTCATGGGATGGCCGGCGCTTGTCCGTCTGTCCGCCCGTTAGCAAGATAACCCAAAAGGTTCTGGGCGGATCTTGATGAAATTTTCAGGAAATGTTTGGAATGTTACCAGGAATAGATAAGTAAAGTTTGGTGATGATCCAGAAGGGATCCTGGATTAGGGCTCTGTTTGAAATTTTAGTAACATTGCAGTTAATGGAGCTTCAAAACGTGTTTCTCAATATCTCGGTTGATTATTGACCGATGTTTATGGAATTTAACAGTCATGTAGGGTGGGTACCTCTACCTCACCACCGAATTTCATCTGGATCGGATTCAGAATGACGTTGTGACAAATTATTCAGATTCAAAAATCAGTTAAAAATACACATCGACTCCAATTTATTTTTACTTTTCTTGGTTGGTGTATAAAGATACCAAGAACAATTTATAACCTTTTGGTGATGATCCAGATCAACATGTGGATGGTGTAAATCTAATTAGGAGGGGAATGAGCTGCTCGGCGGAGGTCTGCGCTCTCTGAGTGCTTTCCTAGTACGGTAATATATGAAAAGATGCTCATAGTGATCAACCCACAGAGAATCGTCACCAGCCGTTCAATTGGATGCAGTATTTCAGTATCTTTCAGCTTATTGTTTCGGTTGTTACGGCCCACAGATTTGAAGCTGTGGTTGACTCATCGGAGTCGCTTTCAGCTGAATAGGAAGCTCTTCTCAACAAAAACTTTGAAACCACATTTTGCAATCTCTCATGAACCAAAAGGCTCAGTTATCAGTTTGTAGTTGAGCAGAGTCGGTGGACACCAAACGCTTTAAAACGTGTAAAATAATATTCAACTCTCATACTTCCAATGTAACTTCTTACATAACTTCTTACTTCCATTCTTCAAGTCTCTTAACAAATGTCAGTGTTAAAATAGATGTTGTGTTTATAGTCAGAACTAAACTGAGGCTCTCTAATCCAAAAGGCATGTTTGCAAGGTCACAAAATCAAATTAACCTCAATTAAATGGATAGGAATGACGCCTTTAGCTCTTCCATTGACTTGGACGTTTCCCCAGTGTTTGTGCTGGTCTGTAATGTCTGGGAATCGTCCACTAGGAAACCACAGCATTCATAGCCTAGAGCTGGGAGGTGAAATATTATATTCTTTGTCAAATGCAAGCCAATTCACAACCTATTTACAATCTCTCATAAAACTTGAGGTCAGATCTGCATCCCCTCATTGTTCTCTCACTCCCACAGACTTTTGTTGGAGATTATCACCAGTCTCACTTTTCCATTTTTTAAATTACTATGCAGTTTGAGGGCATTTAAGGTGACACAAGCTTGTTGTTTAGTAGCTAAAATGGGTAAATTGGTAAACTGGTAGTGCTGGAACCACAGCAATTGAGGTTTCAGCTGCTTTGCCTTATGCAACCTTCAATAATGTTTCTTCAATTGTATTAAATAAATCAAAGCTCATAATGGCATAATTTGAATAGTGCTAAAACTAGAACCACACATTTCTCAAACTAAATGTTATATGCTCTTATTTTTTTTTAAACATGGATTACAGTTGTGGCGTAACGATACATTATGACATTCGATTGACCAGTAGAGGAAAGACCTGGCTTAATGGTTTCATATTACTTTCTATCTTACCAGTCAGTAAGTCCAGTCACGATGTGCCAATAATACAGTCCAGCTGCTTCTGAAGGATATCACGTCACCTCTAGCATCAATGGTTGACCTTACTGTATTCACCTGTACATATTAATTAAAAAAAATTAAATTCCTACTGAAGCAAATGAAGAATGACGAGAGAAATATCCCTGCAGCTGTGACTTCAATTTATTCACAGTTAACCCAGGTTGATTCTATGAATTGTGCCGTGCAGATAGTCGCCGTTCCACGTCTCACTGATACTGCGGGAGATGATACTCATACATGATACGACAGTAGTTAGGGCAGTGCAGATGTGAGTTTTGCATTCTTTATCAGAAATAGTGCAGAGTGGAGAGCTAACCATGGCCAAATGTATTAACATGCACAACAAGGCATTGATTCCTGCAGTGGTTTGAGTGGCAACAGTTCAAATCTGTTTTTGTAGGTTACAAAGATGCAAACTCTAAATTGATAGGTGCAGCGGGTAGCACTCTCATGTAGTCTTGTAAAAAAAAAAGAAAAAAAATATGCGTTCGATCCTCAGATCAGGACTCCGTCCATTCGGTTTGGAACCCAGTGAGGACCTGTCTCACACTGATTCTCATTTTTTTAATTCATTTTTTGTTGTTTTTTTGTCCATTTATCAAATGGGCGGCTCCAGTCTGCGAGGTGTCTAATCAGGTTTCTTCAGGAAGACCGTTTTGCCCTGTGGCTCCCTTGCTAGTGTGGGTGTCTTTCTTAATGGTTGCCCATTCAGTGGCCTAATGGGCCCTCTATCAACCCCGACTAACACTACAGCGATCATAGCAGGAAAAGCCTCCAGCAACTTTGCTTGCCTTTGTCCAGGCCAACTGGAGCGCAGAAGCTTTGACAATGACAATGCAGCTGGGAGACGGATGGAGACAGAGAGCTGGAAGGGAGACATTTCTCATTCCTTATGCAGTGAAGGAGCTGAACCTCCGCTGAATGACCTGGATTTCACTCGTCTCTAAAAACATCTATTAGACCTTTGCCCTCAGCACCACAATCAGTGAGAGTCCGCTCATCAGTGATGATGGAGTTGCATCTCTGTTTGTCTCGTGTGTTTGAGGAGCTTTTTAATTTCAAGACAGAGAGAAAAATTATAAAATGTCAAGAGTTAATGAAAACTCAACTTTAATGGACAAAGATAAAGCGGGGAGGAAGCAAACGTAATTGCTAATGCTGAGAAGAGGCCAGCTTCCAAATCACAGACACGCAACAATCAGACTTGGTTTTGCTTCAATTAGACTGGTCCAAACACGCACAAAATAATTTTTCACGCCCTTCCTCATAGGACCTCTAAGATGCCGGAGATATATGCCAGAAATTTAGGCCAGAAAATACTATGTAGTGTAAGTAAGATGAAACAGAATTTTAATGGAAGCTCCATTTTTCCTCTCTTTGATGTAGCATGTAGCGCTATGATTGGCCGGGCTTGAGATGAATGACTGATTGATAATCCCAGCCACTGGAGGGTTCAAAGGGCTCACTAATGTATGTTGAACTGTCAGCATTCAAATAATCTATGTAGCCTGTTTTATTTTTTTTTTTATTAATGCAGGCGTATTGGGGTTATACTGGGATCTGAACGAGAGCATGTCTGAGCAACCTCTAGTGTGTTAATGCAAAGTATTTCACAACCCTCCCTATTACTGTTTAATTATGGGACTCATATATCTGCTTCAATAAATGCGTTTTCTCAGATGTGGACATTTCAGTGCCATTGATGCAACTTTATCTCATAGCTGCCTCCGTTCGCACTCACATTTGGGCAAATTGGTTCCACTTAACTGGTAATGTATACATTACCAGTGGAACACAGACTTCAGTGAAACTTGTTTTATATACGTTTTTTTTAGAGAAGTATCAAACACATGTCTCAAGCTTGTATTAAAGGGGCACATTCGGCACTTTTTAAATTTGATATCTTGGATTACGGCACCCATTTCAAAGGCCAGCAAGTATAGAAGACAGTGTCTCTTAAGTTCTTCACTTGTGCAGTGTTGTGCTGAGAGGTTCTGAAATCAGATCTCCTGCACAGACCTTTTAGGCAACTCCTCTTTGTCAAGGGTGGAAACTGCCTGTCTTAACTGTGCCAAGTGGGAATGATAAAATCTTATTTAAATGTCATTTTTTGAACTTTTTTGTTTCTACAGTGCAGTACAAATATAATTTCTTGCGATCATCATATTTTTTTTTGCGTGTTTTCAAACTGTACCGTCATCAAGAGTTGGGACAATGCAGTACGAGTGTCCCAGATAAGGGTTGTGCTACCTAGAGAAGAATGCACGTGCAGAAGATCATGAATTACTCATGAGTTCGGCTGTTGGACTCTTATTTAATGAGAGCTGCAATGGGACATCACTGCTCGAGTGTCTTCCCCCCTCATCACTTTTGATGAATGAGGAGCAAGTGGAGAGAGAGAGAGAGAGAGAGAGTCACAGCTTCCCGTAGCCGGTCTCCAAATGTCTTTTGCACTGTTGTCTCATAAACTGCACCATAGACTCAAACCTGAGGAGCACAGCCCAGCTTCACAGTGCGTGATGCGTAATCTGTTGCACCCCCCTGTCTGTTGGCCTACTACGCCGAAACACTCACCTACAGCACACTAACAAAACAGCCTCCCTCCAAACGGTGCCGCGCTGAATATACAAGCACTTTGTCAGGTCGGCTTGTCGTGTGAAAAATGAGCTTTGTATTTCCTTCGCCCTGCTCAACCCAAAAATTCTCCTCTCTAGATCGGCACACTCAGCTCTTTCACGCAACGGCAGGCCCTGACGCATTCAGTCCTCATTTCCTTTTCCATTATGTGCAGACCATTAAGCGTATTAAGATCAATGCATGCCATTGCACTGCCCCATGTTTTCTTTTTTTTTTGCTGATATAGCCATCTTGTGTGCATCTCCATCCATCAGGAAGGAGGTGCGTCAGCCCACGTGTTTAATGGTCTTCTTGACTTCAGGTCAATTTGCCCGTGGTGCTAGAGAAAGAGTCCTTCGAGCCATGTCCCCACTACGTCGTCCTGCCTCTACTCAATTCATCTCTTTTGGTTTTCCATTCGGTAAAAGTACCAAAAACAACCTCTAGCTCTATAGATACACCCTGTGGGAACCATGAATCTCTAAAGAACCACAATAAAGTAATCATTTTTCCACCTCTGTTGGCCAAGAATGTCATATTTTGACTGAAGTGGTTCACTAACCCTCCAACAGGCCGGTTTACACGACCCTACACTCACATTTCAGGCCCGTCATCTCGGCCTCGCTGTCCCCTGCCTTGCTATTATTATACCAACACTGCCATTAGCTTGCTGCTGGCATTTACTACAGTGACATCCAACGGTACTGCAATGGCATTCGGTGTCACTCCCCACCTTTCACCCAATGCCAAGCACCAGATAACAGACACGCACTCTTTTTCTTCTTCCTCTCTCAGCGGAGGCCCTTTCTTTTGCTTGATCCCCCTCTCAGCACAAGATGCTTAGAGGCAACACTTGCCCCTGTTCATGTTTCTCACTGCGTGCCCAGCTGGCAGTCGGTCAGTGTTTCTGTTTCCGGCTTCCCCTCTCCTGGTTATCGGTATCTTGTTTTCTCTGTCCACTGGCTGGAGCGCTCCATCTCTTCCTTCATATAGTGACCTTCCCTTTTTTTTTTTTTTTTACCAAAGCTTTTACACGCTGTCTTCTTTCATCTTGTCTACACCTTCAGCTTTTTGTTTTATATCTTTGACAGTAAGGCATTTCTGCATCTCATTCCCAAAATGCATTCATCCCACCACTGTTTTTCTCATGCTGCAGCTCCCGAATCCTCGCTTGCCTTTCTGCCCATAAGGATGTAATGCAATCAAGTGAAGTGCAACTGAATCATCTCTGTTACATTAAATTTTTCCTATTTTTTCCTAATCTCTGCTCTTTTGTCCATTTCTCTCTTTGCTGAAAACAAAAGCAGACTTGACGAGTGAAAGCAGTGTTTAGATTCTTTGCTCCAGTACAAGTATCAATAAATAGCAGCGTTGTATGTAAAAGCTATGCGTTCAAAAATCCTACCTTGTGAAAACAAAGTCTGCAAAATGCACTTTGCATTTATATTAAAAAAAATTAAAGAATGCACAACATTAACCTGACTTTTAAGAAGGTTGGTAAAGTGTTGCACACAATGTAAATAAATGAGTCGAGCTTATATTTCAGTACATATAAGTGAATATATCACTTATGTGTAGGTAATAATACAGACTACGTTCACCTTACCAAGCAACCATAAAAGTATTAGAACAAAAAAAAAACATTTTATACACTTAAACACAAGCAGGTGCATCAGTTGTAATATTGTGTATGTCTGACACATTGTGGTCTGTTTACATGCAACCAGCCAGCCTCTGCTCACTCGCTATGCACATGCAAAAGCTTACACACTGTCTCACACTCCATCATGGCCTCTAATCGGGTATAGGCTGGTGGAGCAGATGGGCCTGCTCAGCAGACAGGGTAGAGTAAATCTACAGTCACTCCCTGCACTTCCTCCTCCTGCACCTTCTCCTCCTCCCACTCTTCCTCGGGAGCCTGA
This sequence comes from Brachionichthys hirsutus, assembly GCF_040956055.1. Lineage (NCBI taxonomy): Eukaryota > Metazoa > Chordata > Actinopteri > Lophiiformes > Brachionichthyidae > Brachionichthys > Brachionichthys hirsutus. The sequence continues at coordinate 7,955,759 of NC_090909.1, forward strand.
TGAACTCAAGAGAATCTATGAAGCCAATAAACGTGCACGTGATCTTTTGAGACAGCCTCCCTTGACTATACAGACCTTTCTCCACAGGGCACGGACTGCAGATGCGTCTGTATGTGGCCTTTCATTTATGTGACGTGTGTGTGTGTGTGTGGTGACTGAAGGCCAGTGGTTTAGTGGAGGTTTTACTGCATGCATGTGCACATGCATTAGCATTAACAGAGAGCCACTAAGTGAAAGCGACAGAGTTGGAGAAGAAAAAAGGGAGAATAGATTAAGTAATGAGTTTCTCTTTTCTCAGGGTTTTGGCTATCTGGTTACATCAGACTGACTGCAGCAGATGAGGGAGAGGGAGAGTATCCTAAAAAAAGTAATTTCTCATACTTGTGCCCTCACTGCCTGTGCAGTTAATGCAGTACATATTAACCGTGGGGGGGTCTTTATTGATCCCGGTAGAAAAATGATCTTCACTGAAAGGACAGGTGGAGCTGCAGGATGTTTTCACTTTGGTTCATGAATAAACATTTCAAATACAATTTATTTGTCGCTTATGTATTTTAAATGCTGCGTATTTTATCTTTTAATTTCCTACATATGATGGAGCTTGGAATTTATCACATTGCATAGATTGGATTGGATTGGAATGGAATATGATTGCGATCAGACTAACAACCACCAACCTTTCATTCAACACATTGATCACAATCAATTGAATCCTATAAGCATCGTTTCATGAACCACACGGCAGCCTCAAACTTTGAAGAAAATATTTAAAACGGAAACTATCAAGCCCGAGTCCTGGGTGAACTGGCGAGGGCCATCTTAGTGTTTGTGGAAGTGAATGCTGTTTATTCTGATATAATGAGAAGAAAAATGTGAAAAGAAGCTGGAAATGGAAAAGTGATGCAGCTTCTTGTGATGCCCAGACCGCTCTGGCCACAATCTCGAGCAGTTAAAAATTATACAACAGCCCTCCATTAAACTGCTGGCTGTGGGCAGCTCTGGAAAAAAAACAGCAATATCATCCTGAAAGGTTTTTGCCACTGTTACGGCACACAAATGGTTTTGAGTAGAGCGGATAGATTGTGGAAATTCACATCTGATTGTGTATGCACGCGGGACACTTCGCCAAGGACGTATAATAACACTATTAAGAATGAGTAGCCTCTTAATTCATTCAGCCTATAATCAGTCCTTCACTTGTGATTGTTTTTTTTTGTCTGGTTGTGACTGTTTGGCTGGAAAGCTACCATGTTTTGGTTCAGTTTATTTTGTTACACGATTCTTTTCTTGCATTAAATGGAATCTGGAAACATGTGAAAGATTTGAATTTCTTTCACACGGTAGTATTTTGAAACCCTTAAAAAGCAAACCTTTTTGTAACATGTTCAATACCAGAATGTCCAGAATGTAAACCTATTACAAGTGCCTTTGTTGCAATGACCATGTAATCTGGCTCGGTGTTTTGTTTTACATTTCCAGCCTAATACCCACATAAGGACAGAAAACAAAAACTACCACCAACTGCCGGCCTGGAATGCACACCGAAACATTTTCACATGACCTTCGATGGTGTGATAGTTTTTACAAGTTTTTAAAAATGTGAAGTAAAAAAAAAGAAAAGTCTGTTCTCAGTCTCGGATTGTGAAAGAATCTGAGACAGCATGCTTAAGGCAGAAACAAAATTATCAGTCTGTTACTCTCACTCTGTTTTTGCTTTTATTGCTCCTCCTGTTCTGCCATGCCTTTCTCTTTCCATCTCTCTTTTATTCGTACGGTAATGCTCCATTGATCTATGCTGGGAAAGGATATCACTAATTCGTTGAACTGTGCTCTGCCTCTGCTCTGCCGTGGGCTGATGGGCACTCGTTCAACCCTAATGTTCTCTTTCTCTCTTAGCGCTCTCTCTCTCTGCTTCCCCCAGCTTTAGCTGGTATCCCAACCAAACACGTTTAACCCTTCAGCTTTCCAGCACAGCATGATGGCTGCCGGCTAGTGCCGAGGCAGACTCCTCTCCAGCAAGTGACACTAATGATGACAGCGCCGGAGAACAAGTGTGAAGTGAACTGAGTTGGTAGCAGTGATGATTTGATGAGCAGCGCTTTCAGCAGTATGAAAGTTGCAGAGGAAACTTCTGCAGCATTTTAACTTTTAGAAATGATGAATTCAATTAAATATTTAATTTAATTCCTCATCCTTTTGCGCTTTCATCCAGAGCATAATGAAAAAAAATAGCAATCTCAAATGAGGTTTGGGTTGCTCATTAAGTCACAGGTAGCTCTTGATTAGAATCAGTCATGCTGCAACAAAGCAGTGATTGATGCTGTGAATAACAACATTGGATACAAATAGACAATGGAGGTCAACTCAAATAGACGCCAGCAACTCGGGGAAATTAAAATAGTGACAATGAGACGTAGATGTGAGAAGGAACAGCAATGACAAAAAAATAATGTATTGCACAGATAAAAGAAAGTATGCGAGTCCTGGGGGGGAAAAAAAATCAAATATTAGTTTTCTGGTTGGTATTTCTTATTTATGTTTCTTCTGCATTGACTTGTCTTTATCTCTGTCTGGCCCTGGGCTTCAATCCTCCCTCACTCGCTCAGATCTTAGCTGCCACATAAGGCTGCTTATTCCTACTCTCATTCATCATATGAATGAGAGTGGGGCAACCTCCGAAGCGCAGTGGCTACAATTACACTAAACACATTAGAATATGGGCTTGTGGTACCTTAGCCAAAGGGAAGTACTTAAAAGGAGCTTCACTTTGGCTGCTGGTTTTCAGCCATCTATCAAACTAAACAGCTGTTTTATAAAAAGGTGGTGGTGGTGGTGGATGAATCTAGAATTCAAATCTATCCAAACTTCCGATCTGATCTTTTGGAATGTTACATAATTAGACCAAATAAAACGGTTTCATCTAAGCTGCTTGGAATAAAGCTTCATCTCACAGGTGCTTCTGATCTGATTTCCACGACCTTCTTGATGTTGTTCAATGACCAGTAAGGTGGTTTTTTAAAGCACAAAATGCTCTCTGATGGCGCTATCAAAAGGAAAAGCTGACTTGTCAAGTCGCCTTTTTTCTTGTCCTCCGCTAGAGAAAAATGGAGGTGTGTGTGGCTGGGTGAGGTGGTGAAATTGAAGAATGGTGTTTATGGTCCTACTGAGGCATGACATTTAAAAAATGCTCCATGCAAATCTCTTTTCCTCTCTGCCCGTCTTTCCCTTTTTCATCCAACATTCTCCAGTGCCACATGCTGCCTCTTCCTTTCCTCCCCTCTCCTTCTGTTCTCTTTCTTACGCATCCTTTTGCATCTCAACATCAAATCTTACATGACTTTTAAAAAATGCACAAGGTGAAACTTTGTCCCAATCAATATTTTATTTGCATTACATGTTCCTTATCTAGCCTCTCCAGATGTGAGAGGGATGAAAAGGGAAGGAGTGAGGAAATGTTTGTGCTTTTGGCGACAATTTACCGTCTTCCACTGACTTTTTTTTTTGTTAGTTTCTGAACAAACGAAAATTCTGATTGGCTCGGGGGGGGTTCTCCAAATGCCAGTCAACTCGCCTGACTTAATTAACCACTAATCTCTCAACTGTCAGCTTCTGAGGTAGGAGCTGCAGTGACTTCAATCTCTGCCCCCTCCCCCGCCGAGAGCTTCAGTGTCCCAGTAGAGCGCAGCCTAAACCAGCAGAACCTGCTCAAACCAGCCGACATCAAATACTTGTCATCCCGCTTCGACAGCCAGGAAATTGAAATCTGCTGTGGAGAGAGTGAAAAGGAACTGTAATTTTTCACTGAAGTGAAAAAAGAAAAAAAAAAAAGATGCAGGAGAAATGAAGTCATTCCTGCCAGGAGGGAATGGTTGATTGACGTCTGGCAAGGAATGTAATGAATTGTTCTCATATGATGGAGGTGGGGGGGGGGGGGGGGCGTATTGATATCCACCGTTATTATAGAGGCTGGACATTCATCGCTTGCGGTCTATATCCTTCACTTTCCTGTTTTGCACAAAATAAGTGTAATTGATATTTTTTTCAGCTCCTCTCCGCTTTTCCACTAAATAGATGATGGATGGTGTTTTGCTGGCGACATAAATTCTGTTCAGTTGTTCTCCTATATTGTCCTTCAATGTGACACCATAACGGATGCATTTACATCCATTGGTCTCAACTTTCAGCACCCAGAAACTTTGTTTCTGGGGGGTGGGACTCTTTCAACCAGATGAACGTAGAACTAACATACAGTACATTCAAACATCACCCAACTCCTTCATTAGTTGTGAAGATGGTTTGCGCCATCACAGCCAACTGGTTTTTGCATGAAATACGAATCATTTAACAAGTTTCTGATGTGAGAGAGGAAATAATTTCTCACAGTGACAGATTGGACATTTGTTACTCACCATGTCTGTCCTTAGGGGATGATCTGAAGCTGTTATTTGAGACGGTGGATGGGACACTGTTGTTTTTCAAATACTTTAAATCATATAGATAATCAGTCAGGCTTGGTAAAACCGGGTGTGACCAAATCCCTGGCTGGCATCCCATTCATTTTGAAAACCAAATAATAATTTCACATATGCAGCCATTTAAATTAGTTTTATTATCTGTGTTTTTTTCCCCGCAGATTCTCAAACTGTCCAATTGCTTTGCAGTTTAAAGCAACACAAGTACTCATCTCCACCCTTTCCCCCCCGCTGATCCCCACGAAGCTTCTCAACGACACACAAAACCGCTCAGAGGAAGCGGATTGATTGTCCTCCTGACACAAACTCCAGAGAGACTCATGTTTTATCACATATCGTATGTTGCATCAATAATGCATGATTATCACAAAACCCCACCTCAAACCAGTGCGCTATGGCACACTACTTGGGGAACCACTGCACTAAAGGAAGCCCCTAATGTCAACACAATGCATCACTTTGCTAAACTTTACTTTGGTGCAGCAGCCTTACCACTTTTTTTTATCATGTTGTTACGGGTGATGTGTCAGCAAATGGTTTCCTGTTTCTGTTTGCAAAAGCAGCACACATGGTGCATTACTTATTTATTTTTAGCTCGGTTTTCCGACTGTACCATCTCCTGAGGGAATCGTGCCTGCTTGGTTCTTTACCAGGTAGTTGTAAACATGGCCTGACAGCAGTTAGTGGGTTTATCAGAGTATTTTTAGTTCCTTGTTGCAGCTTGATGAGTAATTCATTCAATGTTAGTATACATAGACATTAATTTAATGGCCTGCAGGACACAGACAAAAAGTAGTAAACATATCAGTTCACTGGTTATAAGTCGCTTTTAGATTAGATTTTTAAGACTTTACTGATTGAGAACTTCACGGCTCAGCCCCCCCAGTCATATTGCAGGCTCGCTGCTCCCATATGAGCCAAGGCTCAGCCTCAGATCCTCAGGCAAGGCTCTGCTTGCTGTTCCTGAGTCTCGACTTCACAAGACAGAACTTTTGCCATCAGCGCTCGCAGCTCTGGATCTCACTGCCTGAGGCCAGCAGAATCAGCGACATCGTTTAAAGTGCTTCCAAAAAAGTATCTGAAATATTAATTATCATTGTTATTATTAATTGTTTTTATTTACTCACTTATTTACATAATATTAATGTAGCTTTTTTATTCTCCCATTATCTTTCTATTTGTATTTTCCCCTTAATTCCTTTATTTTACTTGCGCGATTTCAATTGTGAATTATTACCTCCGCCAAGGCGGATGTTGTTTGCCTGTCCGTTAGCAACATAACTCCAAATGTTACAGATACGAAGATGGGTCTTGGTCTAACTTACATCCCATCAAATTTTGAGAGCGATCCGGATACCGGTCTGGACACACAAAATTCGGAATTCTCCCATTTACTTGTAAAATATGCATTCAATTCACTCAACCAAGAATCACAGTCATAAAGGGGTCCAATATGAACTATCATACAAAATGTCTTCTAGATCTGATCCAAAATGAGGTCAGGAGAAAAATATTTAATTTTAACAAGTCAGTTAAAAATACACATTAACTCCGATTCACTTTTATTTTTCATGGTTGGTGTATAAAGATACCAAAAACAATTTATAACCTTTTGGTGATGATCCAGATCACAATGTGGACGGTGTAAATCCAATTAGGAGGGGAATCAGCTGCTCGGTGGAGGTCTGCGCGCTCAGAGTGCTGTTCTAGTCTTAATTATGCATTTCTTAATTTGACGCCTAGCACTTTGTAATTGTTTTGCATTAATTGCAACATAAATAAAGCTTATTATTATTACATGATATTCATCTAAACCCTCTGCAGAGAGTGAAACTGTGGTTGAATGATAATTCTACAGACAATAATACTGGTGTCTTTACAAATAGATATTGAATCCATTCTTGCTATTAATGCTGATGAGTGCACTCTTCAGTTCAGAATGTCCAGTTTCACCTGCTGTCACAATTTCAGATTGAATCAAAAAATAAGGTACATGAGCTGCTTCTCCCATTTCACTTACTGCCGCATGTAAACGAATTATTCACTCACATAATCATCTTACCGTTGACGGCACCGGGACAAGAAGGCGCCTCTCAGATCTCACGCAGACTGACGGTCATCAGTACATTGCACAGAATTGAGGTTACGCAGAGTCTAAAACATTCCCACAACCCTTATTTACACAGCCAGACGTGCAGCCTTGGCTTTGTGTCCAGTACAAACACCGACAAGATTTCATTTCACACACATTTATACTTCTTTTCTTGTCCATTTCTCCACCGACTGGTACAAAGTTCTCCAGCAAAGTAAAGAAACATGTTTGCATATTTTGTAGGATAAGCCCTTTTATGTGTGCTTGTAGTTCTGCACCTCAATGAGCCCACGGGTTACGTTCAGTGAGCACCACGTTGCTCTAATTAGAGGCCGTGTGTCCTATTGAATGGAGCAGTAATGTCTTTTTTTTTGGGGGGGGGGGGGGGGAGTGCAACCACACATTCTTCACAAGTCCTGTTGTTTAATTACTGGATATCACTTTCCCTGAGGTCACACTACCACTCCTTGTTGCCCCCCGTCCTTGATATTCCCGCCCTCATTTTTCTTTATTTTCTCTGTTGATTCTTTCAACCTCACTGCTACTCCTTGTTGTCCTCTGCAGTACCTCAACTCCCTATCCTCTTCATGCTCTCCTCCTTTTCCTCCGATGAATTGTTATCTGTTGCAGCTGCTGGCTCATCTGTGGCCCAATTAGGCACACACAAACATTTAGTCATCTCCCGCCTTAGCCCTTTCCAATGCTGCTTTCTTCTCTGTTCCCACACAAGGACAACAGAAGCTTTTTTTTCATCACATATCACATGTCACGCTTCTTTTGTCTCCACAAATGTAGCTGTGCAAGTTCTGTGTGTGCCTCTGTGCTTTGCCTGGTACACACCATTCAGATTTTTAACGCTGTTTTGTTGTAGATTTGTAAATTTTGTAAATAAGGCAAATTTATTCTATCGTCAGCATGAGCCAGTGAAAAAATAACGTGTACCGGTAAGCTTATCACCTCCAATTTTTCTACTATTCTTAGGGCAATCATCTCCAATAAGTACAACAGGAGGATGTTTTGAGTAAATGTTGTGCATGTGACAGCATGTCAGACTTGGCAATCAAACAGAAAGTTGAGAGACCTGAGCTCCTGCTCAACACCGCCGTCCTCGCTGAGCAGAAATCCGCCCTCTAGTTGTGAGACTGAACCTTCACCGTTCAACTTACCCATTGGGTTAAATTTGCATTCTGTCTTTATTAGTCTTATTCAATATTTTCGTCCCAAGTGGTATTTCTTTTCTTAACCTCTTATTTTTATCTTCTGTAAAGAAGAGATTTTTTTTTGCTCAATTAAAAAAAAATGCAAAATACGCTCATAATTTTCCTCTGTCTGGTATGTTTACGCTCATTAGATCACAGAGGGGAATCCCTTTTAATTACATTTGTGACTGTTTCCCTGTTTAAAGTATTTTGGAAAGCGACTCAAGCTGCTGATAGAGATTACAGGAAGGAGTGTGACTCATCTTGACATATAATGAAAGATGAAGCTGAAAGACGTTTTCAATTTTCATTTTCATTTCATTTTTCCAAATGTTTGCAAAGCACACATATGAATCCTTTCACATCCACCGTTTGGTCTGGACTCAAATCTTGAACTATACGAAACTATGGTATGTTTGGCACACGTGCACTCATTCACCGTGTGTGTGGATGAAAAGAAGTGTGTGTGTGTGTGTGTGTGTGTGTGTGTGTGTCATGGGGTGTGAGGTGAGGCCTTAAACCGGGAAGCTATCCGAGCGTCCTGCTGTGGTCTCTTCCCATCATCCTAACACAGTTGTAACAGGTTGGAGACGGAGGCCGAGAGAGCAGTCAGAGGAATATATGCTATGCAGTGTTTATGAATCATCTGAGAGACATTTATGAAGTCTGTTAATGATGCAACTCTCTGATGTCATTTATGCAGTTTCTCAGCAGCGAACTGAGACTCAAACCTTTTCTTTTTGCTGTGTGTGTCTGTGTGTGTACACTGACTTATATTTGCTGTTTCTGTATCCGTTGATATGGGGGTCTGGGTGTATATAATCTTGTACGTGGGTGTATCTGTGTATATTAAAGCACAAACACACACACTTCTTCCCCTGGAGGTGGTTTGTAGATGATTGTGTCACAGCAGGAAGAGAATTTATATCAGCTCCATGTCCAATTAATTCTACGTCTCATCTTGTGTGTGTATGTGTGTGTGTTTGTGTACCGTGCATGCGTGATCCCGGCTGCATATTGTGGCTTTTGCTGGTTCTAGCAATGAGAGTGAAGGTGGGAGGAGGATTCTGCAGGAAAGGAGTGAGGAAGCTGTGACGAGTGTGTGATCGTCTGGGTTCAGAGCGAGGCAGAGAGAGAACTGAGGGTTTTGGTATTTCTGTGGGATGTTGATGTGACTCTCAAAGTGAAGATGCACTGATGAAAGCTGTTATCAGTGTGAGTGTATGTGTGTGTCTGTGTGCACTGCTTTTTTCATGGGGATGCCAGATGCGGGTTCATTGCTTTTAAAGGGCAACTCGGGGTTAAAAAAAAACCGTCTGGTGGAAGTACTCATATCTTTTATTTCAGTAAAACTAGAAATGCTGCTCAGGAGCAAAATCCTCTGGGTAGTAATCAGTTGATGGAAAAATGTAATGGAGTTAATCGGCAGTGATTAATCACCATTAATCTCAAGTGTAAAATACTGTACTATTCTTTAATTTTGGGGGCGATTATTAAAAAAAATGCTTGTGAGGCCTTTTTGTTAACGTAATGCATGGCAAATTGCTTCAAAGTAAAATGTACTTAATAATATCTCATTATTTTTTATTTTTCTCAGTTTGATAGAGATTCATAGCTTGAGATCAATCCCAGTTTAGCGTTCCCTGTCCTTGACCATTTGAGGCTTGCTGATGTTGTTTGAAAGGTCCGACTATTTTACTGCAATTGGCTAAAGCACCAATGGAGCCGCGGCCGTTTCCCCCGCGGATCATCCTGAGGCATCACAGATCAAACTTCAGACTCTCAGGCTCGTTGATATTCCCTTCGGCCACGAGAAGAACATGCGATCCTAGAAAAGCTCCAGGTCGCGATCCGATGATGCTGTGACCTAATAATGATTGCAGGGGATTATTTGTAATAGTCTTGTAGTTTTTTTAAGCATAATCCTGTATAGAATACCTTTAACTATCATGCACAGGACAGAACATAAGCAGTATCAGCCAAATGGAGAAAGATGCCCTAATTGCAACCGGTGTGTGTTTGTGGTAGTGCAAGTGGGAGGTCTGTCAACAATGGGTTCATGTTGAGTGGAATTAAATTGTCAGCATTAATGAGGCTGGCTTTATATTAGCAGCAGCAAACGCAGTGGGGGTCAATCATTCTGCAGGGCCTCCTATTGTCGCTGGTGTGTTTTCCCATTAATCGCATGCTCGTTTTTGAATTCACAAGCGTGGCACGAACCCAGAGTTTGGAACAAACCATCACAGCTCCTGATAAGGAGCACACACACATCCCTGGACAGAGGTGTAACAGACCGATGCAGGGGATCACAGCTAACCTGACGAAGACCTGGTCGCATGCAACACCTGCACAACGATGCAAAAAGATGGATATTATAGGCGAGGCTAACGCTGAAGGATTATCTGATGGGTACAACTGATATCTAATTTATGTCAGGAAGGCATTAAGAGGAGCCATGATTGAGCGGTGAATGACAAATAAGCCTCTGGCCAGGCCTCAGTGTGCGAAGGGAACGTCCTATCAACTGAACTTGCCCTTCATTACACTACCGATGGATTGTAAAATGAGCACTTACCAAGTAATGCTATAATAAACCCTGTAATGGAATCAGCAGAGCAGCTCTCCGCTGACAGCCTAATCAAGCTTTTTTTTTTCTGACATCATGGAAATAATATGACGGGGGTTAATCCCATTTCACAATGACTGGTTTTCTCTCTCGAGGATTTATGTAGAGCTGGTGTTGTTTGCTATTTGACTTGGTTACCAGCAACCATCCAGCCTGCCAGCCAGCGGCCTCTCGTTGGAATGTTCTGGAGAGTCTCTGGAGCGAGGCCAGTAGCTCAACACGGCACCCACTGTCTCCTCATCTCGCTGCTCTGAGAGCAGCACAAGTATAAAGATGGCACGGCCCGTAGGGAAGCCCTGGAGTGTGTGCCTGAATGTGTGTTTTGAAGGAGTCTCTGAAGAGTCCACACGTCTGCGACGTACTGGTCGAGAGACTGGGCTCGCTGTGAGCATGTTTTTTTTTTACTGGTGAGGAGATTTTTCAGATTCAAGTTTAGTTCAGGAAACATTAGTGACAGGTTGAAAATATTGTACAACATTAAAAGTCATGCGCTAAAATCGTTCCGACTACATTTAGTAGAAAAATATACTGTTTGTTCGCTGACTGCTGCAACCAAAAAGCTGCAGAAACTCAAAGCCGGGTGGACACAGGTGCTTTTGGGATGTCACTCTCCGCAGTGATGAAATAACGCTGTAACCTTTTGGGCCTTAGAATCAGCAGCATGTCTGGAGGAGGAAGAATGAAGCATATGTTCCTGCAGAGAATTAACCAAGTAATACGAAATACCCTTCATTGATTTGTCCCCCGGAGGGCAATCTAATTGTAGTCCGCTGCTGGTCGCCGTGTGCGCATGCGCCCATGCGCACAACAACAGTGTACACATGCGCCTGATCCTGGAATCGAACCGCCAACCTCTCAATCACAAGACGTCCTCTCAACCACTGCGCTACCATCGCCCCAGTAAGACACCTTGAGGAGAGCGAGAAATAAAGTGAATACTTGACTTGCTTTTGCAAGGCGGCCAGGAACATGATTCCAGTGTTGCTTCATGAATACTGGGAAAGTCAGCATGATCCTATTGACTTAAACATGCACGATGCATCACTGGTACGGTACAATTTCTCTGCAACCAAGTGGCCAAGAACAACAAGAACAACATTATTTTAGATCTGTATCAAAAATAAAAGTACTCAGAAAACTCAATATTCAAATTTGAAATTGTAATACCTTTTATCACTTAGCATAGTCAATAAAAAAAAGGTCATATTGTCAGAATAAAAGACGTTTCCCAACTTTGATTTCAAGACAGTCTGAGATGAGATGTTTAAAAGGATGAAGAAATAATATTTTTCATCATGTGCATTTTTCTCTAAATTGCTATTAATTGTGTTGCATATATTACATGGATTTATAATGAAGAGATAAGTAATAACTAATGATATACAACGAAAGGACCTCTGATGATGCGATTAATCATCAGCACCTGAAACATTAAGGCAACGCATTCAATGACATTTATCATTCTGAAATAGTATACGTGCTGCTTTGGATTCCTGCACTCTTAAAACACATTTGAATTCACAGACGAGAAATAGTTTGTGTAGCCAGGTTGGCGTAGAGTTTGAGTTGTTTTTGGCAAAATGTGAATCCCTGCCTATTTATTGAGGACCAACCGACTCAGTCCAGTCCCAGAGCGGCGATTGTTGATGTTGTGCATGAACAGAGTCTTTCAGTGCAGTCAAAAACAGCAAATGTAACGTAATTTGCTTTCCCCCTCAAAGCCACCTCTCGGTGGATGCATGACCGTGCATGAAAACGACCATTCATTTTTACAGCTGTTCTCCAGTTTAGAGATGGTTCAATCTCATAATTCTTCATAAACATAAACTAATCACACTTTTTGAAGGTATAACAACAAGTGGAGCTTGTATTGCTGCTATTCTCAGAGAGGAACTGGGCGCACATGGCTGCGTTAGCTTGCAATTCCCGTTACGTGCAGGACTGTTTTTTCTTAATATCTTTTAACCACTGTAAAAGCTGACTTTCTCTACTTCCACTCTCATGCTAAGCTAAGATAAATTATCCCTCCCGGCTCTGCTGAGAGTGGCATCGACCTTCTCGCCTGACTGTCAGAAAGCAATAAGCATTTCTTTTTCTCTTCAGTTATCGGTAGAATCCTGCTCAAAGAAAGAAACACTTCATGCCTTTGAGTGTCCTATAATAAGCTCTCCAATGACGCCGCGTCCCGTACAACGTTTATCATCATGTGTGAATTACACAATACTGTGCAGAGGGAAGACAATACACTCGACACACATATGAGTTCACGGAGGTTTTTCAGGAATCCCACAGGCAAGTGGTCGACATACCATAAATACCTCACATAGAACCGTGTGTGTGTCCTTACAAAACAAGCGAGGTCATGAAGCTGGACTCTGTGTCCAGCTTAATTGAGGTCAGATGCTTCAGAGTTAGCTTCATAATGTGTGTGTGTACGTTTGTGTGTTTTGCTGTGATCCGGATCAGCTTGAGACTCTGCTGTAGTCAGTAGTCAATGGCGTTTGTGGCAGTAGAACTGTCTGATTCAGGATGACTGCCATTAGACACATGGACATACCTATCACTGGTGCCCTCACCACACACACACACCTACACACACACGCACACACACACACACACACACACCACCTCTGGTGTCAAGAAACAAGAATTTCCAGGTTTCATTGCATCATAGCATCTAGAAGCAGTAGCCTCACAATAATAGGATAACCCTCATGACTCCTAGACTAAGGAAACGTACCAGAGAATTTGCCCTCACAATCTAGTGGATTCTTCTTTTGACCCAAACCCGCCTCTCCAAACTGAGATTCTTGATTAAGCCTGCTAAAAGGCTGACAAACAAACCGACACCAGTGAAAACACAACCGACATAATCCTGAGCGTTTCACCTATATATACACCGAGGTCGGGGGGAGAGAGAGTCTCGGGCCAAAAAAATGAGTGTCATCATCCTTGATAGAGGGCCGTCGTATTAATTTGTTGTGGTCCTTTTGTATAGATTTAGAGCACATGCAGCAGATTATGGGTGTTGGATCTATATATTTTTTTTGTTGTTGAAGAAAAACCCAGACCAGTAAAAGAGAGTGGAGCGATTGTGTGAAGTTCCAAAATGAAGGCAAACAAGCAGGTACAAGAAAATAGAGAAGCGGTCGTTTTCTGGCGAGGGCAGTTAAGGTCACACAGAGAAATTAAAGTGGCCATTATAGTCTTAACACACACACACACACACACACACTCTGCTGTCTCCTTCCTGCCGAACCAGCACTTGTATTTGTAGACTAAATAAATCCCCATTGGACTTTCTTTGGGAAATCGTGCTGCTGTCCTTATAGCATGAAGAATTAGTGCGTGGAATCCAAACTGCTAGTTGCTGCGAGGTCTGTGCCACAAAGAGAAATGTAATCAGCTACGACAGAAGAAGAAAAAGACAAATCCCTTGCTTGCCTCACGCAGAGATCCTTCCATAGAGCACTTTAGTATTTTAGAGATGTAATCAGGGCCGATGACGCTGCAGTGTCTCGTTTTTTTGTCCCCCTCCCTGCCAACGTCTGGCTGACTAATCGGTGAAATCAGCCCGTAAACTGAGACATACAGGCAGAAACCTGCGTGGAGCTTGTGCACTCGCAAGTGCGCGGATATGCAGATCTCTTCTCATGTGACTCCCCAGGGTGGTGTCAAGGCCCTGACTGATGACAACAGAACGGCGGTGGCAGTGTCAATGGCATAAAACAAAGGCTGCAGTGTAGATGAGCTGCCAGCCCCCCCCCCGTGATGGATTTCACCACGAGCACATTTGCTCCTGCAAAGAGACCATTTAGTCTCCCGACTTGCTCTTTCTTCATCCCGCTCTGCTCTCTTGATTCCCCCATTTCTGTTGCCTGTTTTTCCCTCTTCCTCGACAACGGAGTGCTTTATTTGTCTTCTGCATTTCCGGCCCTCCTTTTCCCCATACCTCTTTTCTTTAGTATTCTCGGAGCCCTTCAGGCATCTTCAAAGTTGAATGACGCATGTTTACGACTCATACGGAGGAACGCATCTGTTCTCTGCCCGTCCCATGCCGTCTGCTTCCTTGTCGTGGGTCCTTCGCTCCTCTCTGCTCCGCTTGTCTGCACACGTCGGACGAGAACCTGCCTCCGACTGTCGTTTGTCCATTCAATATCCTCCGCGGTGAAAGGGTCACCCAAAGCTTCAATATCCTTTAAACCCTTTCTAAAATAGGGGCTCTAAATATCTAACATACATCTTCCACAGATGGAAACTGTCAGGCAGAAAATTGCCAGATTTGTGGTTTATTTCAGCAGAAATGTTTCTTCTCGTGTGGATGTAATGTCTTATTTAGCTGGGGGGGGGGCTAATTCAAGTTTTCACCAGCTTGTTCTTTTCCGTTTTTATAGCCAAAAACAAACTTCTTACTCATGCGTTAGTTAGACGGAACGATCAACAATAACAGTCCACAGTGACAGATTGGTGTTAAACCCAGGCTCCATCTTGACATTGTTTTTTTTCTAATGATTCTCAGCACATCTCTTTGAAATATGCAAAGCCGTCTCAACCGTAGGACTGCTAATAGAAGATGAAGCACCACAAAGACAGATTATGTTTACAGCAGGGACTCCCAGAAGAGAAATGTCCTCAACAGTCTTTTGTCATCCCTCTCAACAATTTATAACAACCACAGCCGTCAGCACGACAACAACTCGAGTTAATGCCACGCAGATGTGGTGCGTTTGTTGCAGTTTGGCCTTCCTCGTGCAGAACATCAGAGACAGGAGACGTGTAGCGAGGTTACAGACGTGAGAGCCATTAAAGCAGCTCCGTAAATCTTATTAAAGCTGTAATAGATTACATTTCCAAATTCATTCATTCATTGAATGACAACCACTTTGTCCGTTATCGGGTCGCGGGCCAAGCCGGAGCCTGTTTCAGCCGTCAATGGGCGAGATTCGGGGTACACCCTGGACAAGCCGCCAGTTCATCGCAGGGCAACACAGAGACAGACAACCAGCCACACACACACTCACACCTACGGGCAATTTAGTGTCACCAATCAGCCTAGGCTGCATGTTTTTAGTGGTGGGAGGAACCCGGAGAGACCCCACGCAGACACGGGGAGAAAGGCCACAAGTCGGAGTCGAACCCGCGACCTCCTTGCTGTGAGGCAACAGCGCTTACCACTGCGCCACCAAATTATTTTTTACAGTACCAACTACGATGGTTCCCAAACTAAACAGGCAGCCTCCTGCGGAACTCCTTTGACACGCCGATAAACATTAAATCCTAAATTTAGTCAACCCTCTTGGAGGAGTGAGTCCAAGATACTTGATAAATGGGTAGACGTGATGAATGGTGACTTTGTTCGGAGAGGACTCCATTAAACAAGCCGCCGTCCACTGTTTATGTTTCATCGTAAAAAAAAGAAGGTCAATGCCGTCCGAGGTCGCAAAGCGAGAATCATTCCGGAGGCCTGCAGGCATGGCAGGTAATATTTTGTGACATAATTCTCATCAAGGTGGAAAATAAGGCAGACGACTGTTTAATCTGAGTCCGGACGCTTTTGTGGATGTTCCTCCGGGCGGAGTGTCACAGCCTTTATGTTGAGAGAGGAGTCGTTAACTTTGCAAGGACTTGAAAGAAGGCTTTTATATCTCTGACTGATGGGCGCGCACACGCTAATGATCCTTTAGGCTCTGCAAACTTTCTCCCTCACTGTTTCTCTCTTCTGACTTCAAAGGGAGACGCCACATGTCAGCCATGTTCTATGGTAGCCCCACCTGTGTTAGGGCGTTCCAGATGGTACAGCTGCTTGTCTAAATGCGGCGCTATTTGTTCAGATCTAAAATAGGCTTAATGATCCGTTTGGCACCGTGTTCTCTAAAGCAGCGCTATCGTCCCTGATGTAATGTCTTGTCATTGGCTGTTGCACTTACAGACCCTGTAGGTGGTCCGGTGATGGCAGCGGTGCAGGCTGATGGGATTTTTCTGTCCGTGTGTGTGTGTGTGTGTGTTTGAATGTGTGTGTCTCATCATTGTTTGACGACCCAGTGAGCTACCAGTTGGCTCGTCTGATCACAAAACTACGATTAGTAGCAATTCTGCCTCCTTGTCGGCCCACATGAACGAGACTGGCAGCATTCACGGTTGGTGAAAGTGACGACGAGAGACGAAGCCTTCTGATTGGATAGGATTTGGGGAACTACGCCGGTGATTGGTTTGGCATGCTGATGAATGTGTTTAACAACGCATTTATGCGGTTAAATGTAGATGGCGTTTTTTTGTTTTTTTTTACGAGGTCGTGTGGATGACATTTCTTTCGAAGCGGAGGGGGTAAGGATATTCAGTAAAAAAAAAAAAAAACCTTGCGTACATGGCCTCAGCAATGATACATGAACACAAATCCTCTCTCTCTCTGGCAGATGTACACACAAGCAGACTCACAAATGCAGAATTTCCAATCATCCGTGTGAGTTCCCAAAGCGCCATGTCTGCAGAATACTGCGGAGTAAAGCGTACATCTTCAATCCTCTCTCCTGTCCTACCCAAAACCCGATCAAGACATCTGCCTTACTGAGCAGCACAACGCTGACGGGCTCTCCGTTTCCAAGACCTTCTGACATCCACTCATTATTATTATTCATTTGGGATGAAGCATCAGTAGTGATGGAAAAGGTAAGCAGAGTTACAGCCTTATATGCCAGCATGGTGTGAAAAAAAAAAAAAACAGGAGGAATTGAAGAGTCCTGCTTTGCCGGGCTCTATATTTATATGCAGAAAAGCTGATTTCAGATCAGTCACGCTACACTCGCAGCAGACACCTACTGCACACCGGGGGAGGTATAGGCCGAGAAGCATGCTGTGTTTGATTTTCCATCTCTGTATACGTTTGCTTTTACGGTTTCTGTCCTTATTTACCTCTTCCTTATTGATATCAACACATGAGGAGGCTGAACATTCTTTGCACTGTAAAAAGCTCTTATTTTGGTTTTACCCTAATTTCCTCATCTTATTTCCATTTCATCCATAATCACCACATGACTCCAGATTAGTGTCATCAATTCAATAGTTTAGTATACTACCAAATGTGATGACAGTCTCCCCTTCTGTTGCTGAGGGACAGTGTTGTAGAAGAGAAAAGTGTTTTTGGATAACGTTGCGACATCACAGGTCGATTGTTGAATTTTTGGTTGTAAAATGTCATCACTTCATCCTTTTATTCTTAATCATTTTCATAAAATTTTGAAATCCAAATCAATTTCCATAAAAATGCCCGAATACCGTAGTTACTAAAATGTGTTTTATGAGGTTTGACTTCTGACCAGTGAAATTCCCTTCATGCGTTTCAGGAGGGAACTTGTTCTCTGAAATTGCACAGAAACAGAAATCATAAATAAAATACAAAAATCAGGGACACATCAAGTACTTGCCCATTTAGTTCCTTTAGCCTGAACATGTTTTATTGAAGAGATTATTGGAAATGATTTATTTTTAATTATTACAGTGAGCTATGGCACACAAACATTCTCAGATCTGTGAAATAAGAACTCTTAAATTGTCTTTGAATCTTGTATTGAAAACAATTTTAGAATTCCGAGTCATCAGTGTTTAGTTTTTAAAATTCAAAGAACTTCATCCGTTTTTCAGCTCGTAGCTCAAAGTCAGCTGGTCAAGTCTCCTCCAGTTTATCATCAGATACGGCTGTGATGAGTGCGAACGCGGCATTTCTTCCCATCACGCTGATGAACAGCCATGTCTGCTTGACATCTTGGAATTTAAATTTACTGCTGAACTCACATTAACCAAGACTCGCGTGGAGATTTATGGATTCACTTAGTTAGTTGTTACTGGAAACTGTAGCAAAGTGGCACACCATCATGCTGCTCATAGGTATTTAACGTGCTGCAGATTATACCCAACTGCAAATAAACGGCTGTTTGTGAATCATTGCATGGAAATGAGACGTCTTCTGGTTGAGTCACATTGGCTGACTGTCACCTGTGAGCAGCGTTATTTAGTCATGAATCTTACAGCAGAGGTGTGTAAAAATATGTGAGTGACAACTCGACTGTCTTTATTTTGTGAAATAGTTACTGGCTGAATGTCATATTTATATATTTTTTCTCTATTCACTTTCTCATCCAGTTCTTAAAATAGTGAGTATTTCAAACTCTTCCTTTGACGTACTCTCTTTACACATGTGTATGTGTGTGTGGGGGGGGGGGTCCTTCCAGAAAACAGGAATTCCTGATGAACTAGAGGTGCAGGAATATACTCTTATTTTAATAAACTTCAATTAATTAAATAATGATGATGAATTGACATGTAATGACGCTATTGATCTGTAATTGAAGATGCCAGATTTTCCCGAATGCTAATCCAGACTTTTTCTTCTTTTTTTTTTTGCCGTCATGTTGAGTCAGATCAGGCTAATATCTTGGCAGCCATCACAACATAATTTGCCCACATGCCAAGTTGTATTTCCTTCTCTTCTTATTTGATCTTTAATCTTTTGATAAAAAGATGTCTCCAATACTTCAAATTCAGCCGAGCTCCGTGAGTCATCCTCAGCTTGCATCCTCCCTTCTCTCCCTCCTCAGCTCTCTGCAGCGTTATTGAGATCTTTCAACTCTCGTCTTTCTGCCCGTGCTCGCCTCGCCGTAAAACGGGCCACTGACTTCACGGTTGCGCTCCTGTGCTGCTGTGCTTTTAACCTAATGCACAGACAGCTGCGCTCCCATTTCTATATTTAACTAGCAACCCCTCATGATGAAGTCTGTCGCACCCTCCTCTCTGCCACTACATGGAGCTGACCACACTGCTAATGCCAACAGAGAGCTGCAAGGGTTCGTCGTCATTCCTCCTTTTAATCCCTCAAATTTAATCTGCAAGCTTTTGATTTTCCCAGAATATATATATTTTTTGATTGCTGTGTTTTATGTAATCGTTTTCAGCCTAATATGAAAAAATAAAAAATAAATGTGGTTTACATGTAAAGCTACTTTAAGCAGATTTAGTGAAAAGCACTTTGATAAGCTGGAACTACTTACAGTGTGGTATTTAATGTAGCTTTTATCTGCTTAAAACCTATGATTTTGTTATTAAATGGATGCAGGAAACAAAAAAAAAAAACCTTCTCAGTCCTCTCACATCTTTGTAGATTGTCCTCTCTAAAGGAAAAAGAGCAGAAATAGCCGTCTCTTCTCCGAGACATTTATAGCATCCTTGAATTCAGGCACATTTGCAGGCGTGGAGAAAGAATGTTGTTATGACACTCTCACTCTGTGTGGCTAATTTTGTGCAATGAAACAAACACGATTGAACCACATATTCCTTTTTTTTTTTTTTTTTACATTTACATGCCTTGCATGCGTATAAATAAGCTTGTTCGACTCAGGTATAAGTAACAGTTTTAAAGGGTCAGATAGTGGTGGGGTCGTATTCTTTCGGATTAGAGAGTTTAGTTATCCCGTCTGTGTAATTAACGAGAACCAGAGGCCACACAACAGATAAAGATCAGGAGGCATGCATGGATAGTGGTATTAAAAGAAGCCGGTGTATACACAGGAACACACTCAGCAGAGCAGGGATTGTGTGTAATGACAGGGTGCCTGGTGGTCAGTGTATTTGTGTACTTGATGATCGTGTATGCAGGAGAGCACTGCATCTGCAACACGTATGAAACAAAACAGTTGGGCTGTGGATGTGCGGTTTTGTCTAGCGGAGTTCACAGCATCCAAAATGTGAACAGGTTTAGTGCGTGTGGGATGGCAGGAATGCAGCGCGCACCAACATTTCCTTCCACACAAGTCTATATTTGGTCTCCAGACTTTTTGATCCTGTAAAATAAAGCAATGTCTCCCAGCAACAAGGACCGTGGATGTCAAAACTAGGACTGCACAAAGTTGGGGGAAAAAGCCGAGGACTGTCCGCGCTGTCACAAAGCTGATAAAGGCGGTACTTAAAGTAAGATCAGGACCTCCGAGGATATATTTTCCCCCCCAGGCAGCTTCAGAGAGACTCCATTTTCGCCTCAGATTTCCAAGAGCTCCACGCCACAGACACATTATTCTTTTTATTTTTTTGTAGAAACACCCCTGGGTGTGACAATAAGTGAACCTCATCTGTGGTTTAGTCAGACAACTGATGACTGCAGCAGAGCACAGTTTGGGTTTGCTGTCTGGGCTCCAACCTCATCACTCCCTCAGATATTATTTACGTGCGGACATCAGAGAGCGGCGGGCAAACCCCAACCCCAGCAAATGGAGAGATGGGAATTTGTTCCAGCTGAAATGAATGCCAAAATCTTCAGGGTGTTCTTCATGGTGGTTACACTGAAAGAGGCACGTTGTGTGTATTTATATTTGTGTATATTTGATTTGTATGTTTGAACTAGCTCACAAATTAGCATTACTGTAGCATTGTAAGCAGTGTTATTTTACTAAATGACACCGGTCAAGTCACAAATGGAGATTCATTGCATTATTCATCTCTTTAATCGGGGGTTTAATTGTCACTGAGGAATCAATTTGCTCTCACAAATGCAAAGGCACTGAAGCCACAGCAGGAAAGACTGATGCTCAGTGAGGAGGACAAAGCTGTGTGGCATAAATTCCATTAGTGATTCTGCCGCTGGAAAGCAGAGGGACACGGAGGAATGGTGGGCTTTGGTGCCCGAGAAGCCGACCGCTCTGGAGGCAACAGAAGAGACTGGCCTGCCCGAAGGGTTGGGACACGTAGATGAGTGTGTGTGTGCGCGTGTGTGTGTGTGTGTGTGGGGGGGGGGGGGGGGGGGGGGTTAGGCAGGTGTGAGTTGACAGGAAATTACATGAAAGAGAGTGGAAAGTACAAAGTAAAGTTCAAGCATGGATTTGGCAATTGTATTCCATCATCAGCATTTCAAAGTGTGTGAAAAGCAAAGCTATTTGCCGGTTTGATTATTCATGTCTGAATCGGCAGTGATGAAAGCTATGAAAGCAGCTGCAGGAGGATTTACGGTGTGTTTGACATGCAAAATAACTTGACCTTCAGATAAGTCAGACGTGAACGTCTGCTGAAGAAGAATTCCATCCCTCAAAGCAAGAGACCGATCGAGTTGATGAGAGTAAAGAGCATTAGCTGCAAGAAACAACAACCGCCGATCAAGGATTGTGTGGGCATTCTCTCCTAAAATTCTCCTACAAAGCACATTTATTAGACTTCAGAATGTCGAGAGGAAATTCAATAATTCCTTAGTAATTCAACACATTGATAACATCTGGGAGGCTTGTAGGACAGCAGCTACAGTCGTGCAACAGCATCGTAACTAATAAGAGCAGGTGATGATTTGATTTGCAAAGCTCCAATCGATCTTAACAACCGTTCAGTCTTTGAAGGGTTCATTGGTCATCGATTTGAACGTTAGAGCAGCTCCATAAGATGTGGAAGAAGAACTGAATGAAAATAGAAGTAGTCATGCAAATTAAAGCCCTTTCTGCCATGTCTTTCTCAATGTGTAGCATTTAGGATTAAAAGCGCATTACAGAGCCAAACGTTGTAGAGAGACAGAAATCAAAGCACTTTTGCACGAACTCGATGTCTTGCTGTGGGTTGCTGTTGTTTTCTCCTTCTGACTCCTGATTCGTTCATTCACTTTAGGAGGTGACACAGTTCAAAGTGCAAAACTTGTTCTTCTGCAGAGGGAGCACCGACACTCAGCTCAGCTTTGTGAAGGACTGTTTTGTTTAACTGGATCACCAAGGTGCTGAAAGATAACGATTTAGAGATAGACAGAGCCAGAGAGAGAGTGGGAGAGAGAGAGGAGGAAGTGAAGGAAGGAGAAGCTTATCTGTCCATCTGCCATGAAGACAGTGAATGAGGCCTGGGAGGTAGCAGCATGTGAGACGCAAGCATGCAGCAGCTGCAGGAAAGGATTTAACATCTGGCTACACATTCTCTTTCTCTTGCTGACATTGCACCCACACACACACGCATGCATGTATGCACGCACACACATGCACGTGCACACTTGCAAACATCACTTCTTTTTTCTTGACACAGAGATTACTGAAATGAGAGGAAAGATGTGAGGGATGAAGGAGGAGGACAAGGATTATAGGAACTGTTGCATCTGTGAGGCATCACAGAAATATCACAGACAGAACAATGTGTACGAACACTCACCTATTCTTCCCTCATTCATTCATTTCCTTATATTTAATGTAAATGGCTACAAGGAGCACACCTCCTGCTGAGCCCTTTTTAGCCACTTTTATTCTTTCCATCCATCTTTTGCCCCTTTAATTACCTCTAATCCGTCATATTTTTCACTTGTGCTATTCTTTCAACATAACACAGCAATAATGTGTTTCTCCTCAGGCCACTGCTTCTGCTGCCGTCTGACTGTATGTTTAATGTGGTTTGTAGCCCAGTGCTGGACGCGCTTCCTTGTAGACAGAGCCGTCATTTTGTGACTCTTTCCTCCACCCAAGTTCCCGAAGCCGTGGCAGCTGCACACATTTTTGTCCCTTTACATCTATTTTCTATCATCCCTTCTATGTCTCTTTCCTCCCTCCATCTTCCACCCTCCGATCTTCTTCTCGGCTCAAATCATCTTTGTCCCTCAGTCTCGCTCACATTTCCTGATAGCCTCTCGCCGTCTGTCCAGTAAAGTGTGGACAGCAGGAGTCATTTGCTGTCGTTCAGATTCGGCACAGGTATTTTATTTTGTAAGACAGGGCCACCGCGAACTAATTAGTGTTAGCAGCCAAATATCAGTGAAGTAAAAATGATGAAAGAAAATGGAAACAAATAGTTGATATAGTTAATCCATAAAAGGGTCTCTTTTACAATGAATTTTGGTGTGTCCTTCCTGACATATGAAATGAAACAAAGTCTCTGTTTAGAACTGATGACTGTACAGTTTGCTGAGGCTGTATAGGACACAGACACGGAGGAGCGGAGCCTGCTTCTTATATGTCTGGATTTCATTACAAATCTGAAAAGGATTATGTAAAGGACGTGATGCACAGCACAGATTTATTTTACTGCATGACACAGATGTTGCTTGATCGGCGCACTTCCGTCACTCAGCGCTTACTGTGTTCCATGAGGTGCACGCAAGAATGAAAACTATTGACAGGGTCTGTTAGCACTGTGGCGGCTAATCCATAACCCTGGTCTTCCTTGCACTTGTGTCCGTGTGCGTGGACAAGCACACACACACACACACACACACATATATACTGGGGGCGCACATGCTCCACTGACACCTGACCTTTACAGGAAGCAGAGTGGAGATCAACTGACCAGAAGCTGCTGTCAATCAAGGAGCATCCGCCCCCCCCCATCCCTCGACTCTGCTTTCACCCGGTCAATAGTCATTAAACAGGGTTTAGTTGCCGTGAGTGTACATGAAAGGTGAGACATGACGAGGGAAGGGAACGGCTGAGCAAAGAGCGGCTTTGTTGATTGTCGAGATCCGTAAATGTTTGAGTAATCCTGTTAAACAGACGAGCCAACGGCTGCAAAAAAAAAACCCCACATCTACCTTGGTGGAGGTGATGCAAAGCACGGACAAAGTGAGTGAGGGAAAAGAATCAGGAGATGACAAGGATGTGGAGAAGCAGAATTCTTATCAGACTGCACAAAACACATGTGGAGTTCGGAACTCCAGCTGCCGTTGCAGTAAATACGGCTTTGATGATAGTGGCGTCAAGCTGAGCCCTGACATAAAGACAGAGAGCCTGCTGGTGTGTGTGTGTGTGTGTGAAACACTATGTGGTCTGTGTCTCTTTTTAAGCCTCCCTATGAAATTGTGTCTATCAGAGATATGGAAAACAAAAGCAATATATATCAGGCCACATGTGTGTCCAGACTACAAAATCAACGTGTCTTATCCTTCTCCATAGACTGACTCCATATTGGAGCTTTAATATTTACCCATCTGTCTCCTCGGGAGGCTACAGATGTGGGAACCGGGTGCAGAGTGTGCATATAGACACAAACACACACAGAGAAATGCTTACTTCTTACTTCTGATCAGTGTATACACAGTCACAATCTTTCATTAGAAAGCACACTGACAGAGAGTGTGCAATCAAGGGCACACAAATGAGACAAATAAGCGTTCAGGCATCCCAGTGCCAGTGTTGACTGCACCGCATCGCTGCAGATTGTACACAAGCCCAATATGATCCACGTTTGTGCTGAAACAATTAGGCAATTGTCGGCATTATTTCACTCTCTTATTAGGCAGAAAGGACAACAAATATTCTTAAAGCTGCAACTGATTTTTGAAGCAGCAGCCGCAAGATGTAAACACAACTGTGGCTTAATTTGATAATGTGATCATAGTTATCGTTAGATCTAGGAGGCCGAGAGCAACCATTGTACCATCGTCATTTGCAGCGGTGTTTCTAATATAGTCACAATTTATTTTCTCAGTCTTAGTCACATCCGATCCCCGCTGGAACTATCTCGATCGACTCTGCCTGACAGCTTGTTACCAACTTTTTTTTTGACAGCTGTTTGTACAATAGCATGTTGTGTTTTTCCACTGAAAACAGCTGCAGAAAATGCCAACGAGAGTGAGCCAATACAGTAATATTGTGATCTGTAAAACCAAAACAATTAGCCGAAATAAAGATGAGAATAAAATGTTCATTGAATCTGAGGGGAAATGCAGAACTCATTTCATCATTGCCTCCCTCGAGGCGGGTAGTTATGTTTTTTGCCGCCGTTTGTTTGTTTCTTTATTAGCAAGATAATTCAATTCACTACATTTTTATTTCTAAAGCGCCAGATCATAATAGAAAGTTGTCTCAAGGCACTTTACAGATGTATCAGGGTAAGACATGCAGGAAACTACAACTACATCACTAGAACAAACATTTCTGAGATGTTTTTTTTACCGGGAACAGATTATTACATTTTGGTAATGATCCAGGAGAGATCCTGGATGAGGGATCCCTGAGTCATTGTCGTTAACGTTGCAGTTCCTCAATATCTCGGTTTAAATTTAACACAGGCATGTGTGTGTGTGTGTGTGTATGTGTGTGTGTGTGGGGGGGGCTCAGTCTTGCTATCGAATTTCATCGAGAATGAGGTCAGAAAAAAACTATTTAAAAATTGATCCATTAACGGATTACATTTTTTCTTTTTTTAAAACAGACATCAACTCTGATTCACTTCTACTTTCCATGGTTGGTGTATAACGACACCAGGAACAATTTAGAACCTTTTGATGATGATTCAGATCACCATGTGGACGGTGTAAATCCAATTACGAGGGGCATGAGCTGTTTGGGGGAGGTCTGGGCTTTTCTAGTTTAATTGTTTGTAGGAAAAGTTAAGTGAAGAACATTTGTCTTCTGTTGATTAAATAATTAATCAATGCAATTCATGAATTGTGAAAATAACCTTCCCTCATTTGGTATCCAGTTTATAAGGGATTCTTGGCCTTATTGTTCCACAATTAATCCACCATATTAACTGAAATGTGCACTTTGACACCATATTTTAGCAATAGATGTGACATGCTTTCAAATGTAACCCATAAATGCAGCTGATCAGAGTATATTCACAATGAGAGCTTTCAAATCAGAATCATGCGAGCTGCCATCCAGTGCACACAGCATGCATTTATTATATGGTGAACCCACACGCTACATTACATGCTGTATGCACTCTTTACCACTTTATTTGCATGCGGTGAGTCGTGGCGTGGTACATTCCTTGCCACGCACAATATTACATGCACATGAATGCACAATGAGTCATTGTGTTAGGCGGGGTTACCTACCAGCCCCTGAGTCACAGACATGCGGACTCAGTCGGTCGCTCATGCAGATGCAGTTTTTAATGTCAGTGTGGTAAACCGAGGATCATTTTAAGCAGACATTATCAGAGTTACAGATTACTCTTTTGTAGATGCATCTTACATACGTGTCAAAGCATGAGGACGACGTTGGGAAGGATCCGAATCCATGGCAGAATTCATCCGTTTTAGGTTTTGAATGCTTACCTGGTATTTTCTACAACAGAAGAAGCCCGAAACATTCTCTAATCATTCAGTCATTCCTGCGTGGTTTTTGTACCCATGAACGAGCTCTCTATCTATTATCCCGAAACTGTACATCGATCACTTAATGCAACCTTGTGATGCATTTTCTAACTCGCCCTCTCCTTTTACAATCGCATCTAGGATTGCACATTTTGCATTGCGAGTGAGTAACATAAATGAACTAAAATATGATGGCATGAAAGTGAAGTTACAAATATTCCTCTCCATTGAGGAAATGGGAGAAAACTGTTTAAAGACAGGTCTGTACCCAGTAGAAAGCGAGCAATGTGTTTTTAATGGATATGTCAAGGCCCGTATAAATAAACCACGTAGCTGGATATGATATGAGAAAATGTGTGTTATTTTGAAGGAGAAGTCCAGCAGGCCTGGTCATTTGTTTGTTGGAAACAACATGCCTTAAATTATTTACTCGTTCCCTGCTTTTAAGTACAGTCGTCATTAAAGAGCGGCAGCCGGCAGACTGGCCGGCCAGACTCCTGGACCACAAAGAGATCAACTGGTGCACATGTACACACGACATCAGTCCAACATGCTAGTTTATCCTAAACACACACACACACACAGAAAGAGAGAGAGAGAAGTTGGTCAGATTAACCTGAACATACTCATTTGCATATTAATGGGTATCAGTTTACTCAAGCAGGAAGTACATTTATTTACCACCTTTACCCAAACACAGAAATGGTCCTCTTCAATTCCCAAACTCAGAAGAAGACTTTGTGGCAAGATGCATAAATCTGTTTAACTGTTGTGATGGATATTTTCGTGCAGAGATTGATTTCACACTGAAGATTTATGTTACTGCAGATGCATACACATCCATCACACACCCACACACACACACGTGTGTAAGCACAACGGAGGTGATGGCAAAGCTCTATCAACAGGTGGAGAGAAGCGTAGCCAACGCCAGACAAGGCTGCCTTTCAGCCAACCGATGCGAGTGTTTCATAAAGGCCTGCATGCTCCGACACATTCATACTGAACACGAGCTCCGGCAGTGACATCAGGTCTGATCTTGTTGTCCAGGCCAGAGTGTAGCAGCGGTATATGATGCTAGTATCAGCAATGAAATCCCAATTTACTCCGAGGAAGAAAAAAAAGGCCTGCATCCTGTCGCTCAAGAAGGGCAAAGTAAACGACTCAGTGGGCGACAAGATTGATAGCAGGCATATTTTACGCTGACATTCCTCCTCCGAACAAACAAGCAGAGAGTTGGATGCAGAAATGATGGGAGGAGGAAAGAAGAGTGGAGAGCAGGATATGAAAAGGTAGGAGGTGTGACGACGTGATGAGAGTCCATGTTTATCTTCTCATCTGTTTACGCCTCCGTGCAGAGAGAGACCGTTACACCACCAGTCCGTTGGTGTTCCATTTTAGATAAAGGGGAGCATTGACGCCGATTTTTTCTTTTCACACAGGGCGTCTTTTTCATACCTGGAAAGTGAAATACCAGCACAGAGGGGTGGTGCACGGCAGCCGCCAGCGGGACTTATGCAATTAGAATTCTTACTTTGGCACAAGTTCAGCTCCTCTCGTCTACGGCACGAATCAATAGAGAGCAGAGATTAGAGCATATTTACTTATGAGCTCAGTGATGGATAGACTTCCCAGCATACAGTAGCTGTTTGCGTCTGTAGTGGTGCCAACGCTGGAGGAGGAGGAAAAGGCCTCTGACGACTTATTACCGCACAAAATCTGAGCCGTTATGACTAAACTTCAAATGAAACGAAAAGCCACAAAAAATGCGGGTTCATTTTACGCGGGACAGATGTTGCGTATCGTATATCAAGAGAATTGTGTAATTCAACACAATTTGTCAGATTTGTTTTCGATCTGAGAGCTATTTCAGAGCTGTGGTGCTTTACTCACGGCGTCTTCTACAGACAAATATATTGATTTTTGATGCATAGAGGATCAGATCTGTAAGTTTAACAGCTTTTGCTTTATTTCTCTTCACATTAACAGTGAAATATCGCCTGACTTGAATCGCTTTTCTAACTTGGGTCACAGACGCAATATCATTATAAAAAAGGAAGAAAATGAATTTATGCATTTCAATTCTCCCAGAAGTGATTTTTCTCCATTTTAATCCATAGATTTAGCCAACTAGAGGATAGATGTTGATATATTTCAGTGCCATAAAAGAGGTGAATTGGAAAAGACTTGCTTGCAGGCAGCACGGGTTAGGTCTTCCATCCTGTTTTATTACATACTTTTACGCAGTTGCACATAAAATGTCTCCAATTTCCTATTTTTTCCTGCAGAAATTATGACACAAATTTTGCACTGTCCAGTCGCGCTTAAAGGATCCGTCTTATATTTGCCCCTGGGTAACATTGTCGTGTCATACTTTAACAATCTTTGACACTATAAAAGCCCTCATATGTGTCCTTCACTTGCTACACAGCCTTTCAAAAGCCCATAGGACCACACAAGAATTTAACCCCATACCCGTTTTGTTTTTTCTAAATTAATAAATAAACACTTACAATATCCTGCATATATAAATCGTACACACTGGAATTATTTATCTCTATATGCATAATTTTGGAGTTATCCGTGTGTGATGCATCTGAGTTTTTGTATTGGGCTTTCACTTTCAACTGAAATTAAAATGGCATGATCTCCCTTTTCTTTGTTAGGTTTGATTACCAGGAGCTCCTCCACAACTCCACCTTTTGTTTGGTGCCTCGAGGTCGACGCCTGGGCTCTTTTCGCTTCCTGGAGTCGCTACAGGTAAATATGTACATTTTTTTATCCTCAATATAACTTTTAAAGCATCACTGGCCATGAGATGTAGTTAAGCAAGCACCAAGATGAAATTGAAAATGTGTTAATCGTTTGGATGATGAATGTTGTTGCAGCTCTCTTGCAAACCGCTGCATGTCTGTCATTTAAATCAGGAGAGATTAACAGTCCAAGTAGTTAAGATGGTTTACAACATCAAATGATAAATGATGGAAAGAGTTCCAGAAGGTCTTTGGAGCTTAGACTCTTCAGGGCGATCAAAGGGTGTCTCTCCGGAGCAGCACTAAGAATAATACTCCCCAGTAGAGTCCGGACACTGGTGGTGGTGGCTGATGACCCTGCTGAAGCTAATTAGTAATGGAACTGGTGAATCTGTGAAGACTGGGTTAGACTGGACAGCATGAAAGAACTAGTGGAATGGCGAGAGGCCCGCTGCCAGCGTTACCGTCACAGGTTTGAATCTGACTTTGAGGGCCTTTCTGCGAGGAGTTTGCATATTCTCTCCGTGTCTGCGTGGCTTCCACCCACCACCAAAAACATGCAAATTAGGTGAATTGGTCATACTAAATGTCCCATAGGTGTGAGTGTGAGTGTGTGTGCGTGTGAATGAATGATCTGTGTACCCCACCTCTTGGCCGTTGACTGCTGGGATAGGCTCCAACACGACCCGCGACCCGGTAAAAGCGGTTTGGAAGATGAATGAATATTTGAAAACATAGCAGCAAGATGATTGGCTGTCTTTGAAGGTGTGTCGCCGTGCTATTGAACGTACTTAAATGACAGGCCGATGAGAAACGCTGATAATTCACTTGTTGGCCTCAAACCATGACAGCAGGACAAGAAGACCGTCTGTATGTGACAGGCGAGAAGGACACAGTGGCAGGACAATAAAACGATATTGCATGTGCACAGCTTTAGCCTTCCTGACTGAACTGTAGTAAGAGTTTTTTTTCTCCTTTACGGCTGTGTGTTCTTCAACTTTTTTAAAGTTGGAAAAATAAAAGCCTCAAGCCTTGATTAAAAAAGTGTATTTGTGTCAGACTTCCATGTGAACGTATCATGTTTTTATAATACTTGCTGACAACAAAATATTTCGTGATTTACGTGATGCCACCCTGCTTGTCGGCTTAGTAAGTTCCAATTCCACTTTTAGGTTTACAGTTTTTATTGAAGTAAGTATACTTTTCTTATTACAGCGCCAGGAATCTTGGAATATGTGGACTTGACTCGACTCCAACAGTCACTATCTCTGACTCCGCTGTCAGTGAAAACACAGAACGAATAATCCAACTGTCAGATATGTGCCTATTAAATGCAGTGATAATGTCAAGACCTGAAAAATCTGCTGTCAGCTGCGTTAAAATGTGTGTTTTGTTTTTTGTGTCCATCCTGCCTGAGTACTTCTGGGCTCTCTGGCTACTCAGCCACTCACATAAGCAACCACTAACATCTCAAACGTGCCAGCACAGAAGTCATCAAAACATTAGCTGCAGATTTTCTCTCTGCATAGCATAAATGACCAAATGACACGTTTGCAGGCAGCTCTAACTCAATGAAAGTGAAGGAAGCAAGAAGAAAGCGAGGAAGTGAACAGGATACGGGTGTGTTTACGTTCCAGCGATGGTTTATGTAGCCTTTTGTTATCGACACCTTAATGGTCACATCTGCATGTGCTTTGCTGAGTGCGGATCTAGCCACATAAGCTTTGTTTGCTATTTGCAAGGCCCTTTAAACTAAAATGGGTCCATTAACTTGCAGATGCACACACTTATACAAACACCCCTATCATCCATTCAAGTCCGTCAGTGAAATGTGCAAGTATGCAAACAATGAAGAAACCACATGCAGTGTATGCAGGGAACAGTTTAGTCCAGCCGCTCTGCTGCAGTTCTCTCTCTGCCACCCAAGTCGATGGGTCTCATACAGGAAGGTGCAGGAAGCTGGAGAGGCTGTTTTTAGATTTGCTCAATGCTGAACTCTCTGGCTGCTACACTGTTCCCTGGCTGCACTGTTCTCTGGGGCTGTGTGTGTGTGTTGTGTTTGCATGAATGGTCCGGAAGCACCCACAGGAGTGGCAGCACGCCCCGCTGCTGATGTCTGCTAAATGGGCAAATCCACATTCAACCCACTTGGTTTGGCAGAAGTCACAGTCCCCTTCCCCTCGTCTCTACTTCCTGTGTCCTCTCCAGTCTTGCTGTCGCCCGCCTTTTCCCTTCGAGGCACTTTTACGGATTTTATTTTGGTTGTGTAGTTTTCTTTTTATTATTTTGGTGCCAGCCGAGTCCACAAAGAACTGGCAATTACCTGCTTGGTGTGAAACGTACTGCCAGCCTTCCAAGACACTCATAGATATTTGTACACTTACACTCATGCACATTTACACAAAGGGTCCCTGTTTTTATTTCCCAATGCAAACACACCAAAAGGCAAAAACACAGCACATGTCGGCTTTCCTATCACCCCAACCTCCAGGCAGAATGGGCTCCATCCCTTGGGCACTGCATTTCAAATGTAGAGGCCTTGGATTATTGCTCTGGGAGGTTTTTCTTTTTCCTTTTTTTGTGTGACCTTGTTGTAAACTCTGGTGGATTCTGACACATACACACACATACCAGTCGTCCTATTTGCTGGAGTGTCCTTCAGCAGGTCTATTCTCAGACAAAATGCAATGGTGTTGAAAGCCCCGCCGGGCCTAAGAGAGCGTTTCATCTCCCCCCCCCCCCCCCCCAATTTTGAGGGCTGTTGCTGCTGTTCTGTGGTTTAATTAGAAAGAAAAAAAAAAGTGGCAAAAAAGAAAACCTAAAACCACCAACTCTCCAGACCATAGCCAGCCGAAGGAAGAAGGGAGGAGGATGGGATGAGAGAAGTGGAAAACATATCCAAAGAGAGATCATCTGTGTGGGTGTGTGTGTGTGTGCATGGCAAGGGTGGATGGGAGGAGAGGCGAAAAAGTGGAACATCAAAAACTGTCAGTAAATGAGCGGATGAGGCAGCATCAAAAATCCAGCTCAATAAGGTGTGATGCTTCACGCGTTCCCTTCTTATTCCCCTCTCATCCCGTTCTTTTTTTCCTCCGTTTGCCACCTCCTCTGCATACGTCCCCTTAGTGGTTGTAGCTAATTAGCAGACAAACAGCCGGCCCTGTGTGCCGTATCCCTGTGAGTGACAGCCTTTAACAAACCTCCAGGGATTCCTGGGAAAGGAGATACGAGTTGCTGCTAATCCCAGCTACCCTATAGAGGGGTCCGTTCACACTCTCGGCAGCACATACATTGAACACACAAGAGCAGTGATCATGTTATCTGCTCAGCCTGGGATACCACAGTGCCAAGCAGCTGGGATTTGAACAGATTGCATTGTATGCATTGCAGCTGCACTGTGTCACGCTATGTTGTTTACTGCCAGAGAGAACTCAGCAGGAAGGAAGAGCCTAGTCGAGCTGCAGCTGATCACAGTTAAAGTGACATTTAAGGATTTGTTTTTGTGCACGCCAGTATCCCTGTATGTGTATGTGTGTGTGCGCAAACAGGCGGCGTGCATCCCGGTGCTGCTGAGTAACGGCTGGGAGCTGCCGTTCTCTGATGTCATACAGTGGAACCAGGCGGTCATCGAGGGAGACGAGAGATTACTGCTACAGGTATCACAACGAGGCGTTCGGGAGCATTTGTTCATTTAAGCACTAAGGCTTTTAAGATAGAGCTTACAACTTGGAAGTTGAATATTTTAGTGTGTGATTACATGATAGGGGTCCTTGAGTTCAGCAGCACTCTGACATGTATCTCTCTCCATCACAATAATTACATCACGTCTCCGCAGCATTGATCGGCTTTGATCTTGGCCAATAGAGCACCCTAACTGTCATTCAGCTAATGAATAGGAACAAGCCCCCGGATCCGGGGTGGGGTGGTCTCAGAGTGGAGACTTTTTATAATTGAGCTCAACTTAATTAATCCAATTGGATTGATTGACCTGACCTCATCTGTGATTTTTTTCCTACACACCCGCAAACCCCTCATTTTGAAACCCATCAGGTAAACTGGTACGCCACTTAGTGAAGGGATAAAGAGAAACAAGGGGGGCAGTGGAATAGTTTTGGTGGCCATGCTTCTTCTGAAATGCCCCATGCCATGTAAACATGAAATGGTTTGAGGGACTGCTCACACTTCCCTCAGGGCCACATGGATTCCCCCCCCCCCCCCCCCCCCCCCCCACACACACACACACACACACCGACTGAGCTTAAACTCTCAAAGTGATTAAATAAATCTTGATTTACTCAAAACCCCAAATGCAGTTCTTACTTAATTCCCTTTTAATTATCTGAACAACAGACCTCAAATCAGCTTTGTCACTTCTTTGGGGAGCCAGATTAAGCAACCGTTTCATTCAGTTACACAGTTTTAATCACTTCAATGCCACATCCTTCTTTTTTGCTCTTCCAGTTTATATTCAGATTTTGTTGTGGTTTTTTTTTTTCTGTGCTTTGTTTCTTCTTAATTTCACTGTCTGGGGCTATTACTCTTCTTGTCTTGTGTCCGTAGGTGCCATCCACAGTGAGAGCAGTGGGAAACGAGCGAGTCCTGGCCCTCAGACAGAGGACCCAGATGTTGTGGGAAGCCTACTTCTCCTCTGTGGACAAGATAGTCCTGACCACACTGGAGGTCAGCCTCAGCCCTAAAACACTCTGCGTTTTAGTGGCATGATGAAGCCGATCTCCGCGTGTGAATTATGTGGCAAGTTTACGACTAGCGCGTAAGATAGCACAAGAGTCAAACTGGAATGCTACTTAACTGGGAATAAGGGAATAACTGGAAATTATATATATTAGCATTTCATATCTCCTACGGAAATCACACAGATTTAATTCTTGGCTCTCACCAGCTCTTTCATGATCTGCAGGTCTAGGAAATATTTCAAACTCATCTGCACCTAATCCGCCTGAAGTCTCAGGGAAATCCCTCCATATATGGATGTGATATATCTTTACATAGCAAGCATCCATCTCAAGCCGCCCTACTGATCCAGATTCTGCATGTCAGATTCCAAAAGCTGTTCGGATTTTTCTTTTTTTCTTCACTGGAATTCACCAGCGCATTCTTGGGTCCAGCTTGACTCATGCACTCATCAGTCTTTTATGTTACCGTTCTGCCTTTGAACAAGCAGCACAAGAAGGAATGCACTTCAAAAGGTAGTTGCTCCAGCCAAGACAATGTCATTTGAAGGTTATCCCAAGAGTTGGGATGATGCGTGAAAAGAAATAAGGAGCTCTTTATATAAGCTGTTTTTGCACATACTGCTGGCGTCAATTTTAACAAAATAAAAAAATTAACCCTTTGAAGTCACACACACTGAGTAGTCAGCTTTGGACTCTCATGTTTATAAAGGGCAAATCTGGCAGTACATAGTGTATTTACTGTTGAGGATTAATACCAGAGATAATAAAGGAGGGGTTGTGGAGGTTGCTGATAAGCTGCTTTTATATATATATATATATATATATATATATATACGGCGTGCAGAGGGGAACCTCTCCCCGTGGGAGACAGCCGTGCATTCAGCCTGAGGTCAGAGGGCTACAGAGAGGAAGGTGCTGTAGCTGCTGCATGGACACCTCCTGTTGGTGCAAAATGAGAAGTGCACAGCCTTTTATCATCGAGGGCCGCCCCTAGAATACACAAGTGTGTCACGTCTCAAGTTGCCGTAGAATTTACGTTAAGCTCCAAGACCGTCATCCACAGGCTGAAGGGGAAACTGAATGTGGCACAGGCGTATTCAAGATGAGCACAACAGCCGCTTCACGTGATCATACTTAAGGACAACTGCAAACCTTATCCAAAAATCCTGCTTCTCTCTTTCCCCAGATCATTAAGGATCGCGTGTTTTCTCACATATCGAGGAACAAGTACATGTGGAATTCCCTGCCAGGAGGTCTTCTGGTCCTGCCAGAGTACTCCACTCACCTCGCACACTTCCCTTTCTACTACCTGGGTTTAGGTAAAAAAATAAATAAATACACAGAAATATCACAGAAATTAGTCCCAAGTCATTTGAAATAATCTAATCATATGACACACGAGTTGTTCTATTATTTCAATAAATTTTTGCATTTCTCTGTTTATTTTTTTTATGACATTGAATTTGTTGTTACTGGCGCAGTCCTGGTGACATTTGGTGGCGTCCATATGTTGCCTCAGCGACATGTATTGCTCCACGCTGGGAGCTGCTAGACATGCCTTTATAAAAATCCATTTAAATCTAAATGCAGTGACTTTAAATCCTTTGTCTAATGTACTGCTCCTCCTTGCATATCGAAGAGCAGCCAAATAAATAATTCAGACTTGTTTTACATTCTTTCTCACTCTCGTATTGTTTTTGTTGCCCAGGAGTCAGTCCAGGTCAGGAGTTCACTGCCGTCATCCACGCCGTTTCCCCATTGGTCTCCCAGTCTCAGCCAATCATGAAGCTACTTCAGGTGGTCTCTAAATCAAAATACTGTTCACAGGTAAATAGCGCAAACGTCAGGAGATCTCTGAAAGGAGCGCATATTCGTTTTAACGCTTAAACCCTGCCGTCGTGTTTTAATAAGAGCGAGTCCTTCCATTGTTACTGCCGGTTGAGTGACGCCAGCTTCTGGCCTGGATCGATCTAACGCGTCTATCTGTGATTGTTTCTGCGGCTCCAGATCATCATTCTTTGGAACAGCGAGAAGCCGGCACCCAGTCGGAGCAAATGGCCCCCCATGCCCGTCCCCCTCACTGTGACAGATGGCAGGAGGAAGGTGAGGACCGATGCCACTCTCAGCCTGCTGTGACAGCATGGCAGACTGTCAGGTTCTCAGTTTGTTCATGCGTCTCTGCTGCTTTACCAACCCCGGTCCTTCTCCCCGGTACGTTTCCCCTCCCCTGCGCATCCAATGTGTCCACCGATCTGCGTGGCATTTGCTTTCCTAAATGTCACTCTCACCCAACTGTCCCTCGCAGCCTCCCCTTTTTACCATCTCGTATTTTTATAACTCCAGAGGGAAAATGCCGGGACTCTCTCATCTCAGTCACTCAAAATTGGTTCACTGAAACGTGATCATCTCCGACTGCAAATGACTCAAAATTTAAAATCTCTTATCTGGAAATGAAATGCTTGTTCATTCATTCATCCTTGTTTCCTAAACACTTAATCTGAAATCTGGGTCACGGGATCTACTGGAGCCTATCCAGTCTACGGGCGAGAGGCGGGGAAGACCCTGGACAAGCCGCCAGTTCACCGCAGGGCCGCGCAGATAGAAAATCATTCACACACATGCACACACTCACACCTGTGGACAATTTAGAGTAAGCAATTCACCTACATTGTCATGTTTTTAGTGGTGGGAGGAAACGGGAGAACGAGGAGAGAACCCACACAGACACGGGGAGAACATGCAAACTCCTCACAGAAAGGCCCCAAGCTGGATCTGAACCTGTGACTTTGCTAAAGGGCAACAGCGCTACCCCCTGCTTATCCTAGTCATCTCTTGAATAAGATGTTCCTATTGGGATTTATGTGCTCCGTGCTGCATGGACACATCGTTTCACTCCTATTGAGCCATTCTTCTTCTCTTATTTTAGTTTGCAGCGTAATTACTCGAAGCACAGACCAGACAACTGACAGCTTAGTGGAACAAGAACAAGACTGACGTGTGTATTTCTCTTCCAGACCACCAGTCGGTTCCTACCTCACGTTGCCATAGAGACAGAAGCAGTGCTGAGTCTGGATGAGGACACAGTCCTGCTGACCAGTGAGGTGTGTGTGTGTGTGTGTGTGTTATTCATGGACATATGCCGGTACATCCTGAAGAAGGTGCTTCAGTCTCTGTGTGTTTTGTGTGTGTGCACCCGTAGGTGAACTTTGCCTTCTTGGTCTGGCGGAGCTTTCCAGAGCGGATTGTGGGCTATCCTCCCAGGAGCCACTTCTGGGATCCCCTGAAGCATGCCTGGGGCTACACCTCCAAATGGACCAACGACTACTCCATCGTGCTAACTGGAGCTGCCTTCTACCACAGGTACACCGAAAGAGAGACTCGAAAGGAAATGCTGCTTTAAACTCAATACAATATGGTTTTAGATTTTGCATCGTAATATGGATCATCTCTTAATTGAGAATAAATACCGATAGACGAGCCTGCTTCTCGTTGTGCAGACTAATTACTCAGGTCAGAACACTCATATTCAAAATAGCCAAGCTAGCATGCCGAATAGCAGGTATAATGTTGGCCGTTTTCACTATCCTTGTTTAGCATGAGTCTAATATTTTTAAAGGAACTTATTTAATTTAGTCAAGGGATAAAGAATTAATTTAGCAAACAATTGTCTTTTGACAGCATTGAATGCTTCTTATTAAAAAAAAAACAATTTGTTAGATAAAATATGCTGGTTGTTTTGTGCTGATGAAAATATGATGACACCAAGGCAAAATGAAGATTTGCAAGTCTAAAAAACAAGAGAGGGTATCTCTGTGAGAGTGAACAAAGGTAGCACCATTAGACGCGTCTCTGTCACATCCGATCTGTTCACTGCAGACCGACCGGGTTTTATTGCCCTGCCTGCTGAAAGGAAACTTAAACGACTGTTTCTGATCCGCATCGAGTTTCCCCTCCTTCAGCTGGAAAACTAGAAACCATCAATGTCTGGGGGGATATTACTTAGGAAGCAATTTTGGTTGTTTTCAATCAGGGCTGCTATTCCTATTGGCACAGTTAGGTTCCATCAAAATCAGTTTATCATTAACTCATAACAAAGCATGCATATACTGCACATTGCTAAATATAGTCCCACACCTACAGTCACGATTATGATTATGCTGCTGGAGATGAAAACAGATTGCCTCTCTGAGATGAACAGCTAAAAACAAGACAACTTAATGAATTGCAGCAGCAGCGTAATGACAAGGATCTCACCATGAAAAGGATTACTTCAAGCAGTTTGATTAATTTGAATAGGCCTGAATTTTATATATGCAGTGGCAGCAAGACGTGCGTTCCATGTATTATTCCACAGCCTGGGTACTTTAAAAAGTTTTGGAAAAACTTATCGTATTTTTCAGACAAAATGTAAAAAATTTTAGCAGCCTCTATGAAAAAAACCCTTTTTGTCATTGTAATTTGAAGCTTTACAGGCCAGCCTTTTACATCAGTTAGGCCCCCATTAATATGCATAATGTAGATCTGCATAAGCGCAAATACAGAGTAGTCATTTGAAACATGCATGAGCCCTAAATGTAATAATTTACACAAAATATCTCAATAATACAGTCAATATTGCAAAAAAATAAAAAAAGCACACAGACAAAATCGCCGAATCATTTCTAACAAATATATAAAGTCTATAAAATGTAATGCAAAAGTAGCATCTCTTCTCACGTCGCCAGTCTAACAGTGCAGGAATGATCGTTTGTATTGCACCTCAGGGCTTTGGTTTGCTGCACACTATAAATATCAAATCCCACTGGCAGTGGGATGGTTCATTTGTCCCAGATACATGTCATCAACATACTGTACATCACACCATCTGCTCTTTCCTTGAAATGTTACACATCAGCGACCTGACTGGTTACCTGGCCTCCACCCGGGATAGCCTGATTCATTTTGATTTTGAGAGTTCAGCTGTGTTTCTGTTAGAGTTCAAGCACCAGGGGATAAAACCGTGCAGACAATCCCAGACATCAGGTTGCAACAAAAATATATTTTCAAAGCATGTGGCTGAAATCCAACATAATCCTGGATCTTAATGTGCAATAATTACCTGTGCAATTTGACACAATCATGTAGGAGTCTCTGTCTCACCACCGAATTTCATCTGGATCAGATCCAGAATGGAGTCAGTAAAAATATATTTAATTTTCACGGATTCAAAATTCTGCTAAAAAAACACATCAAGTCGGATCCACTTTTACTTTTCACGGTTTGTGTATAAAGATAGTTTGATAGATGTGAAAACCCTGAAGTTTCTCTGCGGTATAGATTTTTACACAATACGCGTATACATACATACATACATACATAAATCCCCTGTTCTATGTGGACACATTTTTGATGTCTGGTAAAATTATTACTTACCATGTCTTCTAATGTTCTGCTCTCTCCAGTTTTCAGACTCGCCTTTTTCTCAAATGACTGCCCCCCCCCCCCCCCCAAAAAAAACCCCACTCAAGTTAAAACACATAATGTAATTTTGAAATAATTTTAACCATTTAATTCTGGCATTCCACTGCACAGGTACTACCACTACCTGTTCTCCCACTACTTGCCCCAGTCCTTGCGGACTCTGGTGGATCACACCTGCAACTGTGAAGACATCCTGATGAACTTCCTGGTCTCTGCTGTGACACACCTGCCACCAATCAAAGTAGCTCAGAGGAAGCAGTACAAGGAGTCGCCCAGTCTGCAGGCAAGTGGCCAGTACTAATTTGAGCGTCTAGCAATCTGTCAGATCAGTGCCGTGTGTGAATAATGGCGTCTCATTCTATCTCCCAGGGTGCAAAGAGCGTCCCTTGGGTAAACCCGGAGCACTTCAACCAGCGGCAGGAGTGCATCAACACATTTGCCAACTGGTTTGGCTACATGCCTCTGGTCCACTCTCAGTTTCGTCTGGACCCCGTGCTCTTCAAGGATCAAGTGTCTGTCCTGCGCAAGAAGTACAAAGACCTGGAGCGAGCGTGAAAACTGACAGAACAAAGGTTCCAGGGAGCGCCATCAGGGCCTGGTCTGTTGGCAGTTTAGACAGCCTAATCGACCAATCAGTGGTGAACTATCAAAATGTGGCACTCAAGGATGTGTGGCTAAAATAGCAGTTTGGTCTATTTGTGATGGGGACAAAGTACAATCCACAGACAGACCCTGGTGGACTGTTCTGGACTACCGAGACATCAAAACGGGCTACGAAGGTTTGAAAGGAGCTTCAAATGATTCTCCTT
The DNA here is from genome assembly GCF_040956055.1 of Brachionichthys hirsutus. Classification (NCBI taxonomy): domain Eukaryota; kingdom Metazoa; phylum Chordata; class Actinopteri; order Lophiiformes; family Brachionichthyidae; genus Brachionichthys; species Brachionichthys hirsutus. The sequence continues at coordinate 7,995,897 of NC_090909.1, forward strand.
GCCTCCTCTGGTCTGTCCAAAGCACAGAGGACATCAAAGGGCCTTTGAAGTGGTCTCAATGACCGGTGCCCGTCTCCAGGAAAGGACAGTTTCTATTGGACGACAGCCCGTGTGTGAACATTTCACGCCAGCTCTGTCGCTGGGACAATGAGAACGGAGCGCTATTTCACTTTGAAATTCTACCTGTAAATCCAATAAAAAATATTTCTAAATGTAACCTCGTGGCGTTGAAGAATTTTGTCTGACACACCCTTAATTTAAAGAAGACACTTTTAGCTAAGATGATGAGACCTGGACATCTCATGAGTCAAGTTTAAGATTATGAAGTAACAAAATCCCATAATTCTATTTTGCACCGAAGACGTCAGGGACCAATCTGGGTGTACTGACCAGAATGAGATTGAGGCGTTGAGAAGTAGCTTCGGCAACAAACAGGAAACTTGAGACGAGACTTCATACTCCTGTAAACTATTGAAAAATGTCCATCTCAAGTAGTCTGAACATCTTTTGACACCAACATTTTCTTCACAGGAAACAAAAGATTAAACACTTAAGCTTTGACATTCTTTATCAAATGGTTCACAAATGTCATTTGCAGCTGACTCATCTCAATTTTATTCTCGACTGCTACTGAATGATTTATCTAGAACATTACCAGGAACCCTTTTACGACCCATTGTGGAAATGCTTCTCCCATAAACCCAGCCGAGCACACAGGCTTACACGGGTGAAATCCTGCAATGCTTTTTTTCCTACCGATATATTTAATGTGGAAAACCCTCCGGCGTACGTTGAGCCAGCTCTGAAATTATTCCACATTAAAGAAATCAAAAGCACTGTTACACACACACACACACTGCGTTTTTGTCACTCTGGGATGCTTAGTGGAACACAGTTGGAGTGTAAAGGAAGACAAATACGAGGGCTGGGGTCAGATTGCGCAGCGGTTGTGTGTCGGCTAATACACTTTCATGTACTTATACATCGTCTCTGTGGAGAGGGATACCATGAATCCCCGTGTCGGCCCTCGGGGGGGGGGGGGGCAGACTGAGCCTGAGCTGGTCATTCCTGCATTTAAAAGAAGGACTTGAACATTTACATTCAGAAATTTTGTAAAAAGAAAAAATTTTATTTTGTACAAACCTGGAAAAGACCCAGTGGGCCTACCTTTTGTCTCACAGTTAAGAAAAATAATTTTACAAGGCAAGGACGTCTCAGCACCCTCAGGACAAGCAGGTGTGCCGTCTAGCTAATCTCATTAAGCACATGCACGTGCACACACACACACAAATATGTACAAAGCACCTGAGATACATAGCTGCCAAGGGCCTCATTTGAATTCTGAACATGGTGGGTTTTTTTTTTTTTACTTCATTACAACTGACTGAGTGTAATAAGGGTAATTGTTCCCAATGTAAACAGACATTAAGTTCACTTTCTAGAGCAATTCCCTGCTATTAACTCAGGCCTAGCTGGTGTTGAGTTAGCACTTTTGGGGGGGGGGGGGGGGCATGAATATAGTGCTTTAATAAAGTCGACTATGTCTTCACATGAGGCCATTCAGGTTTCAACACGGTATTAAAACAGTCCATATTTCAGAAATACAGCGACTAAATAACACTTGTGGAGCATTTGGACAAAAACAAACTGGGTTATCAGCTGCCTTGTACAAAAAAGATATTGATCGTTGACGAGGGACTGAATCAGGTTCTTCGTAAATTACCCCACTGCGATAAATGAGTTTCCTAAACCAACCTTAGTATAACACACAACAAACAGCAGAGTTCTTAGGTGAGCCGAGCGCGAGCTGCTTCAGTAATGATGTGCCAGCAGAACTAAAGGGAACAGTCTGGAATTCAACATCCGACAATTTCCTCATTCACATCTTTTCCGCTGTGCAGCCCCGTCTGATGCGCAGGAGTGCCTCTTAGAAATAGAGCAGATCATTTCCTGAGTGTCAGCATGGCATTGACATCCCACAGCAAGTTCCTCATCTGATCCATCAGGACCTTCATCTCATGGTTCTTCTGACGCAACTTCTGCAGGTGAATCACAAAGAAAGACGCATTGCACCAATTAGCAGAACTCCACACAATAAAAACATGATTTAGGAATCAACCTACTGCTACTGATACAGCGGAATCTCAGCCCTCGAACTCGGTGTCTGGCCTAAAAAAATCGAGCTTAAAATGCCTCTGAAATTGAAAGATTTTTGGAGTTCGAACACACGAGTGGAGCCGAGGCGATCCGAAGACAAGCGAACAAAGGCGGAGTCTGCCTTCAGTTTGATTCAACCTGCCGTGGGAGAAAGACTGTGTGCAAATGCTTCGCTTCGTGTGCGTGTTTTTTCACATTTATTATTTTGAGCTCTTTAGCCATGGATCCAAGGAAAGGCCGCAGAAAGACGCCTGGAAAAGGAAGCAGGAGGCTAAATTAACTTTTGTTATACTATATTATTTATTTTTTACTCTTTTATGTGTTATATGTTGTTTAGATACACGTAGTTACATATTAATATAACTGTAGGCATGTAAATGTGCACCTGTTGCGTAGGAACGGATTAATCTAGTTTCCATTATTTATTATGGGAAATATAGTTTCAGTTCTCAAACAGTATTACGGAACAAATTATGTTCGGCAACCCACACGGTGTGTGCCTGTCCAGCCCGGTCTGTGTCAGCACTGCCATCTAGAGGCGACTGCACGGGCACTGCTTAACAAGAACCATCGTTTTTTTTTCTATGAGATCTTTCGAAGGAAAATCGTTCAAATCGAGCGCATGCTTTAGATTTAACAGATGAATGGAAAGAATGGCAATCAGGTAGAAATACCGTGACAACAATTTCACAATTTTGCAGATGTTATTTAAGAAGCTGCAGCAGTTTGGGACTTTAAATGTTCTTCGTGTTTTGCAAGCCCATGTATGATGTTGACATCTGACAATGGCAGACATATTCAACCCAGTTAGATGTACTTTACTTTACAGCATGTATTCTTACTACATGGATGAATCCCTGCAGGCGTCCTACTACCTGCCGTAGTGCGACCTGACCATGAGACGGGGGAGTAACTGTTACTACTTCACTCGCGACATGAAATCAGAAGCAAGTGATAATTATTAAAAGTGACAATAAAAAGAAAAAGGAACAAACCTCCAGAACCTCTTTTCTCTCCTGGTTGACAGCTGGACTGCAGGGGTCCACTTTGACAGAAACCAGCTCCTCCCCAACATATGGCAGAAGCTGAAGGACACAAAATGAACACAAAGGAGTTCCCCGCCGTCCTGACAGTGGCTTCGTGGGTTTGGTGTCGCCAGAAGAAGATGAAGACTAGTGTTTCACAATTCAAAGGATGCACTGATAATTCTGCAAATGCATGCTCTCCAGCAGGAATGGAAGGACAGAAAGACTAAAGGTCTGCTGCTCTATAACATGCAACTTTCAAGCAGCTTTATTATTTTGTTCGCCTTCTGACCTCTGCTGGACCCTCCTGCAGGTCAGAGGTCATCGCCACACAGCGTTCATACAGGAGTCTGAGCTTTCTGAACAGCATGGCGAGTTGCCGCAGGTGTTCCTGGAGCTTCCCAAAGCGGTCCTGGTACATCGCCTGGCTCTGGGTCACGCCATTTGGAAGCTAAATCAAATACACAAAGCGTTTTCTCATCAGTGTAACTGAATTGCAGACGTCAACACCAGCTGTAAAATATCCTGTTAACCTAAAGGCTGATAGTGTAAGAAACTACCCGTTATGCGTCTCTTGAATTATTATAGCTCATCATATTGAGGATGGTGACGTCGCCGATTTGCTCTGAGCGTTCTCAGTACGAAACTGAAATGACAGAGACAAGCTGGAAGAGGCGAGTTAAACACTGAGAGACACAGAAAGACAATTAGAGACATACGTCAAGTGGAGATGGAAGAATGAGCGTTACAAATGCTGACAAGCGCAGCAAGCAGACATGCGACTAAGGAGGATGGGACAAATCCAGGCTGGCAGGTGAGAGGGGGGGGGGGCTAAAAGCTGCCTTCAGCATCCCTCAGAAAACAGGATCATCTAAAAGTTGTCCTCTATCTAAATTCTGAATTATCGTGAGACTATTCACAATCTTCTTGCCAAACATATGTAGGTTCAGTTTGCTTTTACACAGACAAAATAAGCACCTGCATAACAACAACAAGCTTCAGAGTTTTTTTTTTTTTTACTTGCTACTACTGCCTTCATATTTTAAAATAATAAAATAAAGAAGTAATATGTTTAAGCTGTAAAGGGAACTTTAAGAATGAGACATTCCAGAAAGTCTTTGAAATTGTGCCAACTCAATCTGTCGGAGGAATGTATGAATAACAATAATGAGAATAATGGCTATTTGTAGTACAAACCCATTTAATATTATGCAATCGTGTGTAATTCCATGAGTTACGGTAAATACACGTACACCTCCGATTCCTCCTGCTCGAGTTTTTACTGTTCTATGAGAACGAAAATGCGCAGCCATCTGAAAGCGGTGTGTTGGGGCCTAATTCAAACTGTGTATCCTTCAAAATAATGGACTCTCCCATCGCGGGTCGTTCCCAGTCTCCAGCGGTGTGTTGGGGCCTAATTCAAACTGTGTATCCTTCAAAACAATGGACTCTCCCATCGCGGGTCGTTCCCAGTCTCCAGCTGTGTTTTGTCCAGTACCTGCGTTGCTCGTGTGATCTGGAAGATCTCCATGGTGCAGGTCACAATGTCCTGAACAGTCTCCTGTCCAATCCGACAGAGGAACACGGGAGAAATCTCCATCAGGGCTCCCTGAGGAGGAATGGGCTGCTGACCGGGGGCTGAGGCGACATTAGGGGGAAGGTGAGGCTGCTGCTGCTGCTGCTGCTGCTGGGGCATCCCTGCCATCCCTGGTTTCTGAGGTAACGAGGCAGCCATCACTACATAAAACTATAGAAAGGGAATGGGGGGGGGGGGGGGGGGGTTAAACGCTCACGTTAACATCAATTATTAGTGTTAGAAAAACTCGTAATGTCAAAACCTCTGTTCGTGTATGCACTCTAAACAGTAAATAAACACAGCGTTTAATGAATGGCCAAAGCTAACCTTTGTGGCTAAACAAGCTAGCTAATGAAATCCACTAAGGTTCATTGAGAAGCAAGATAGTTAGCCACTAGCTTGTTTTCCTGGTGACGGCGACGACAGAAAAGCAGCTCGTTAAAATGACTTACTTCAGATCAGTGCTGCCCAAATATCCCCGGCTTGCAGAAGTAGCTGTGGAATAAGTTAAAGAATAGACATAATGTGCTCGTTCAAAAGATCCCTTTCGGACAAGACTGCGCGTAATATTATATTCAATGCGTCACTTCCTGGTAGGAGGACAGCTCTTCCACCACTAGAGGGAGTCAGCGGTCCTTGAGTCGGCCTGATTGTATCGCAAACGAAACTAAATGGAACACAAAGAGGAAAAATAACACTATTCGTTCTATTTCCACACTTCTAAAGTAAAACGATGGAAGCATCCTTTATATTTGTATTGCATTACGAATGTAAAGTCTATTCACAGGTTTTTATGTCCTTGTTATCAATGGCATTCTAACTCCCAATTCAAGTTTTATCTGTATTTTGTATACGTAAGAGTATGCAGTAATTTATTTATCACTGCTTATAACATATTTATTATTTATTGTTATTATTCAAGAGTCCTGACACCTGCAAGTATGATGACAAAAGTACAGAAATAAGTTGCTGGCAGTGAAATGAAGATCATAAAAAAAAAAAAAAGTATTTGATTTCATCATATGAATTGGAATTGTTTTCCTTGATGCCCAGCCAGCCCAGTGACAACCAGTATCACCAACTCATTTATATTCAAGCTGCTTTCTTCAATATTAGTTGGATCAGTGCCCTTGTTTACTTTGTTACAATCAAACTTTGAGAACATCGCAAAAAAGCCTAAATGAAAATGTCCTTTGATGTCCTTGGCAAATATTTAAAACAAAAAGACAACAATGTTCAATAAAACTGAATACAATGTTGTTTTAAATGCATTATTAGTGAATCCAACTTGATTTGCTTTCCCCTGCTCTGTATCATTGCAGTATTTAAATGATTTGCCTCTATTTTCATAATTGTTTGCTTGTTGTAGTTCCTTGAGCTGAATTTGTATCCTAAGGAGATTTGGTTTGCAGGCAAGCATTAAAGGACATCAGCGGTCACAGGAGCACACTGATGAAAACACACAGCAGGGATAGTCAATGAAGGACATGTTCCTTTGCAAGTTCTTATCTTGCAATTTTAGCATTTGAGTTTGAGTTTGAGTTTATTTAAACAGGGACAATACATATTCACGAACGTTTACACGTAAATATGTAAGATTGTAGCCAATGGCTAATTTCATAAAAATATATAATTTCTGTGTCTGACAGATACAGACAAATTGGATTCTGTGTGTCCCATGGTTTAGCAAATTGTTGGTTTTTATTTGCCTACAGTATGAGGGCAGCTCTGCTTGTCCTATCTTCATCTCTGGCCCTCTCTCCTCTTCTCCTCACCAGTAATCTTTCTTTCTTTCTTTCTCTCTCCTCCTTCTTCTAATTAATTAAAAGATCACTTTGAACAGCAGCACAAAACACCAGTGTGGGGGAACTCCTACCAAAACCAAAAGTCAGCATACAACAAATTCAGATGAAGTGAATGGCCTCTTGCATGGTCGATGTGTTTATAGTCATTGTTGATTGTGCGCTTGCTGCGCCACTGCTCGACTGTTGTTCCTCTGTTTCAACATTAGCCTTTCATTTTGTTCCCTTTTCAGGAAATCAGAAGGTCAAATCTGTGAAAGCTCATTTTTACAATGTTTTTGCTGGCATTTGTCTGTTGTCTGTCTGTCTGTCTGTCTGTCTGTGTGTTAGCAAGATAACTCAAAAAGTTACAGACAGCTCTTGATGAAATTTTCAGAAAATGTTGGGAATGTTACCAGGTACAGATGATAACATTTTGGTGAAGATGCTAGATTCTGGATCACTTTGAAACAATTTTTTCAAACAATTATATCTTGTAAAATATACATTCAATACCAACAAATCACAGTCATAAAGGGGTCCAATACGAGCTATCATACAAAATCTGATCCAGAATGAGGTCAGGAAAAAATATTAAATTGTAACACTGAAAACTCCATTTACAAATTCAAAAATCATTAAAAAATACACATCAACTTCGATTCCTCTTTTACTTTTCATGGTTGATATATAAAGATACCAAGAACAACTTAGAACCTTTTGGTGATGATCCAGATCACCATGTGGATGGTGTACAGTCAATTACGAGGGGGATGAGCTGCTTGGCGGAGGTCGGTGCTTGCCAAGTGCTTTTCTAGTTTGAAAATAGTTTGATAGATGGAAAACCCTGAAGTTGCTCTGTGGTAAATTAGATGTTTAGCTATTTTGTATATCCTAATGTGTGAAATACACTTTTACTGTATATTACTTTTGTTCTCTCTTCTCCTAAAGGGGTGTTTGTCCCCACTTGGTGTTCCTAAAGAAGACTCTTATCACTATACCTTTCCTACAATGGTTGACAACTGAAATACGATTTATACTTCAGAGGCTTAACTCACTCCGGTGCCCCATGGTGAGGTAAGACGAATCGTTCGCTCAATTTACCCCATTGTGATTGTGCAAATACAGCTTTATATTACAAATGTGGAAGAAAAAAAAAGCAACCAAAGGCTGTTGCGACCCAGATTGCCTTTGTTGCCTTTAGTAGTAGTCAACTCTGGATATTTTGAAACAAGGAAAACTGTACTAAAGTCTTAAATATATTTAATATGTTTACTTGACTAACGTTACGTCACATAAAGGATGTGTCTTTGGCAGTACACAATGACTGTAGCACTAATCCGGTAAGTACTAAACTGGAATAGCTAAACACCTGCTTCTGAATGACGTGTCCTACAGTGTTTACTTTGCGATCTGGCTTTAACTCTGATGATGATGATGAATATATTTATTAGATAGAATGTTAGAGTACAAGTACAGTCACACAGTAGCATGTATTACAGTACAAATAACGTCAAACATCCTGTCTAAGAGGAGCATTTCAAAAAAGCCCTTGCGGGCTTGTTTCCGTTGAAAGTCCTTCGTACATAAATCATCCACAAAAAACAATACAAATAACAATACAAATAAAAATAAATCCAATATTAAATTACGCAATTGATGCAACGTAACATTAGAAAGACAAAAATAAAATGTTATTACACCGCCAGTGCAAACTAACAATTAATCTAAAATAAATTACACCACTGATGCGAGATGACAATAAATAACTTACATGAATTACAATAAATTACTAAAGCAATTAATACGTGCAACATAGGTGGAAAAAAAAAAAAGGAGGGGGGGTTTGACCCGGAGAGAGTCGTGATGACTATCTCCGTTTCTGTCCCCCTAAAAGGTGTATTTTTAGGGCCTTTTTGAAGGAGGCCAAAGAGGTGCATGTTTTGAGGGCGGGAGTCAATCCGTTCCACCCTTGGGTGGCCGTATTGTAGAAAGATGATTTACCCATGTTAGTCCTATAGGAGGGGGTAATCAGGTTGTTGTTTGAGCTCCCTCTAGTGTTGTGGCTGTGGGTGTCACTAAATCTGTGGAGGTGTTCCGTCAGGTATGCAGGGATTGAGGGGACTGAGGGCAGAGCTGCATTGACTATTTTAAATGCCAATCCCATTTTGAGTTGTTTAACCCTGTCTTCTACCCTGAGCCATTTTAGGCTAGCAAAATGTCCAGGAAGAAGGTGGGTCATGGGCCCCAGATTGAGGAGTAGCCGAATCAGTTTGTTTTGGGAGGTTTGGAGCCTGGTTTTCAGGGACATTTTGATGTTTGAATACCAGGAGGTGCTAGCATAGTCAAAGAGGGGCTGAACGAGGGCTGCAGCAAGCGTCCGGAGAGCACTTTTGTTGACAAAAGCAGACATTCTGCCCAAAAATCTTGTTCTCTGATTGACTTTTTTGATCACCTTTTTTGATCACCACGCTTTAACTCTAATACCGCCATGATAATTATGAGTAAATATTAACGCGCTAACATGCAGAACTAAACTGCTCAACAGCACACAACAGCATCTTACTCAAAGGGCCTAAGCACAGAGCTGGCAGGGTGGCTTGTGCAGCATCTTTGTATTTTACACTTCAGAACCGAAATGAGTACCACAATCTGTGCACCAAGGTTTCATCACTGGAAGCAGCACATTCATCGATCACAAAATGTTCTTAGAGGTTTTGCAATTTTGAGTTCATCTGGAACATAAACGTCCCTTCTTCCCTGTGGTTTCTTATCTTAAATGGCAAAGCAATAAAACGCAGGCCGATGGAATTAGTAACTCAGCTGATAAAATGTGTCACACAGAAAAGGCTTTAAGTGGATCAGAACAAGGAAAGGGACCGTGTTAGGGATCGTTTCAGGATTCATCCTTAGGGATCAATCGGGCATGGGTTACATTTTACAACCTGAAAATGTAGTCGTTGCCACTAGTGTCCAGTGCCTTTTCTGTCCTTTTCTGAAATGTGGAAAATGGCCGATGCCAGGAAATAAGACGCATACAGATAACAGAACTGATAAAGCCCAACAAAAGCTTTCCTATGCGCTCACAACCATGAACAGAGCAACGCCTGCAAGAGATTGTTTACCCTCCATGTCCTTGAAGGTGTGCGGTGATAATTCACAGGAAAGTGTGTGAGCATTTCTTTAGTTTTACTGGCATTGACTCGTGTAACATTCACAATTCACTGCAGATGAAATTGCTATAATTGTTCTTTGTGTGTAATTGCAACCACTTTTCCTTTAACCACCCATTCACATTATCATTATAAAAGGCAAGGAAGAATTTGGAAACATCTTTATAATGTAAAATGTGTTCATTTTGATTTTCAATAGTGAGTGGTACTTGAAATAAACCTGCCTACATATGTTATTATTTCACGCAGTACAATAGGGCTGGGAAGGGTGGCTCGGTGGCGCAGTGGTAAGCACTGTTGCCTCACAGCAAGATGGTCGCAGGTTCGTCTCCGGCTTGTGGCCATTCTGTGAGGAGTTTGCATGTTCTCCCCGTGTCTGCGTGGATTCTCTCCGGGTTCTCCGGCTCCCTCCCACCTCCAAAGACATGCAGCCTAGGCTGATTGGTGACACTAAATTGCCCGTAGGTGTGAGTGTGTGTGTGTGGCTGGTTGTCTGTCTCCGTGTTGCCCTGCGATGAACTGGCGGCTTGTCCAGGGTGTCCCCTGCCTCTCGCCCATTGACTGCTGGGATTGGCTCCAGCTTGGCCCGCGACCCGATAGCGGAATAAGCGGTTGGAAAATGGAATGAAACAATAGGGCTGTCACATGATCCTTGATAAGGTGCAGGTCTAAGTATTTGCACAAGCTCTATGTCGAAAACTAAATATCACATGAGCACATTCCTTTCTCATTGTTTCCTTTCCACCCACCACCAGATCCGTCGGCTTCCTGCCAACAGAAAGATGAAATAATATGTAGGACTTCCATCGCAACAATATTCATCGATGTTGAAAAATAAAATAAAAAAGATGTCATCTGGGTCAACCCTTAAACTCTTTGGTGATCAGTTTCTGCCGCTACATTCCATTTGTACATTTCCATTTATTACCTCGTGCATCTGGTTTTGGTTGAAGGAGAAACGTTAAAGGCAATGGAGAGTTTCTGTTTCGATTAAAAGTAAAGCCTTACGCAAGAGGTATTTCATCTGTAAGTTACAGAATTACCCAAGTGGCATGCAAAATTGCATTTCCTGTAAGTAAATAAATAAGAGAAAAAAAGATATAATGGGTAAGTTAGTAAGAAACTTACTCAATAAAAAATAAATACACAAAAAAAAATAGATAAGCAAGTCAAACAAATTTTATAAAATGACTAAAATGATATTTAAACGGACACATTTTAAGAAGTGATTTAAAAGATACCACTGATTCACTGATTATCAGGCAGTGCAATCCAGAGCTGGGAGGCCTTAATTGCAAAAGCATAGTCCCCTGTGTGCAGCAAGTCTGCAATATAACTTATATAACAAATAACCAACGATGACCAATTTAAGATCAGAGTGAGAGAGAACAGATCATACCTTAAGATATATCTCAGCTATTTAAAAAGCAAACAAACATGAGTGTGCAATATTGTTTCTGTGTTCCAAAGAAAAAGGTTGATGACAAATGCCAGACCCTGAGTATTAGCTGCAGGTTTGATATTTGAAGACCGTGATCAAATTAGTTTATGAAGAGTGAGAGTGGTAATAGGATGATGTCTGATTCACTATCATTGAGCTGCAGGATGTTTGTCAAATTTAAATATACAGTATATTTGAGTAGCATTTTCACAACAGTGTTATTGGAGATTCTGTTTACCATGTGTCACAGTGTATGTGCTAAACAGCAATGGGCCAAGGATGGAGCCTTTTTTTTCCTTTCTGCTCAGCCTTCTGAAAACCTGTTATCAGCATTGGTGTTGGCTGATATAAAAGGGCAAACAGAAAGGTGTGGACAGCCATACGGAGACTGCTTCAGATCAAAATGGTGAAAACAGTCATGCTGTGAGGGTCATGTGGCTGCACTGGCTGATTGGCCTACGACCCACACCTGTTTTCTGCCTCTCATCCCAGACACACCTGAGGCTGATTACGACCGGCCTTCATAAGCCCTGCTCCGCCCGCTGTTCCCAGTCGGACTATTTTTCATGGATCGTGTCCCTGCTTACAGAACGTCTTTCTGCCGCTCCTCGTCCCTGGGATCTGCCTTTGTTAGAGTTTTGTATTTTGAGCTTGCTTATTTGGTTTGTTCTTTTGGCTGTGTCTTTTTGTTTAACGAGATATTTTCGTTGGGCTCCAGCCACCCCGTGACCCGTGCGCAGCTCCGGGATAGTGACTCGGCTGATGAACATTCCAGTAAAGCTTATAGTCACGTTTGTGCTGTCTCCGTCCTCTGTTTCTTGGGGTCCTCTCGCACCAGTCCATAACAGTTGGTGGCCATCCATCGCCGCCGACACCCGGGCCTTCGTCTCCGCATGCACGGTTTGTGCCCGCAGCAAGGCGTCTCATCGGTTGCCGTCTGGACTTCTCCGACCGCTGCCCATACCCGGACGCCCCTGGTCCCACATAGCCATGGATTTCGTCACCGGCCTTCCCCCCTCCGGTGGTAACACTGTCGTGTTGACTGTTGTGGACCGGTTCTCCAAGGCAGTCCACTTCGTTCCTTTGCCCAAGCTCCCGTCTGCCTTGGAAACCGCACAACTCATCACACAGCACGTCTTCCGGCTCCACGGTATCCCCCTGGACATTGTGTCGGACCGGGGCCCCCAGTTCATCTCCCAGGTCTGGAAGGCGTTCTGCCGTGAGCTGGGTGCTGCGGTCAGCCTGACGTCAGGGTACCATCCCCAGTCCAATGGCCAGACGGAGAGGGCGAACCAGGACCTTGAGGCGGCTCTCCGTTGCGTCTGTTACCAACGACCTTCGTCCTGGGCCGCCCGGCTGCCCTGGGTGGAGTACGCTCACACTTCGCTGGTGAGCTCTGCTACGGGGGTGTCGCCGTTTGAGGCGTCGTTGGGGTTCCAACCACCCCTGTTCCCGGCCCAGGAGGGTGAGGTGGCAGTTCCTTCTGTCCAGGACCACCTGCAGCGGGCCCGCCAGGCCTGGCGGGACACCAGGGAGGCCCCGCACCGCGGCCCGGAATCGGCAGTTGGCGGACCGCCGTCGTGCTCCAGCTCCCCAGTACCAACCGGGCCAGAAGGTCTGGCTCTCCTCCAAGGATCTCCCGCTGCAGGCGGTCAGCAGGAAGCTGGCCCCGCGCTACATCGGCCCCTACGAGGTGGAGCGCATCATCAACCCCAGCGCCGTCCGCCTCAAGCTGCCGCCCGCGCTGAATGTGCATCCTGTCTTCCACGTCTCCTTGCTGAAGCCGGTTGCCTCCAGCGATCTGTGCCCTTCGGCCGACCCCCCTCCGCTCCCGCGTCTTGTCGACGGCCATCCGGCTTATACTGTCCGGCGGTTGCTGGACGTTCGCCGGCGGGGTCGGGGTTTCCAGTACCTCGTGGACTGGGAGGGGTATGGTCCTGAGGAGCGTTCGTGGGTTGCCCCGTCCTTGATTCTTGACCCCGACCTGTTGGTTGACTTTTATCGGGACTTCCCGGACAAGCCTGGTCGGCCGCCGGGTGGCGTCCGTTGAGGGGGGGGGTACTGTGAGGGTCATGTGGCTGCACTGGCTGATTGGCCTACGACCCACACCTGTTTTCTGCCTCTCATCCCAGACGCACCTGAGGCTGATTACGACCGGCCTTCATAAGCCCTGCTCCACCCGCTGTTCCCAGTCGGACTATTTTTCATGGATCGTGTCCCTGCTTACAGAACGTCTTTCTGCCGCTCCTCATCCCTGGGATCTGCCTTTGTTAGAGTTTTGTATTTTGAGCTTGCTTATTTGGTTTGTTCTTTTGGCTGTGTCTTTTTGTTTAACAAGATATTTTCGTTGGGCTCCAGCCACCCCGTAACCCGTGCGCAGCTCCGGGATAGTGACTCGGCTGATGAACATTCCAGTAAAGCTTATAGTCACGTTTGTACTGTCTCCGTCCTCTGTTTCTTGGGGTCCTCTCGCACCAGTCCATAACACATGCTTCTTCTCTGGATCTTTTTGACTTTCATGACACTGGGTGGCACTGAGGTAAGGGACAGTTTGAATTCTTACTGCATAACAAGATGCGGAACTTTTATGAGGGCAGTGAAGAACGAGCGATCAAAGATGTGAATCGAGTTTGAACACGAAGCAGCAGCCTCTGTATTAACTATGGATGCGGTCGAATTAGTCTGAGTTAAACGAAACTTCTAAATCCATGTCCAAGTCTGTGCAAATAGAGGTGAAACTCTTTAATATGTACAGGAAGGCTACACATGTTTTTAATGTCTAACAAGATCCGAACAATCTTTCTTGCAAATCTGAATAGATTTCTGGTAATTTATGGGGGGAAAAAAATCATGTATATTTAACCTTAAAAACAATTGTGTTTTTCTAAGCACCTTCAGATGTTGAGTAGAAAGTAAAAATAGATTTTGAAAAGATAGCTCATTGTTATTATTATTATTGTATTTTCCTTCAAAATGGTGTTCAGTAAAACTCTAAATAATGAATTTATGTTCCGACATGCCCGTGTAGGTTCTCAATCATCCAGTTTGAGTTAAATCAAGAAGAGCAAGAAAAGAACGCTTGTATGTACAAGCGTTCTGTCGTGCACTCACTGTGAGTACAGACGTGTACTGTGGGTTTCAACCAACCACAGCAATATGCAAAGTATGATTAGTGTTCATTCCTCGTGTACCGAGTTGGAGCAGCAGGTGTTTGACCTTTGCATGATTTGGCTATGAATGATTTGTCTGTGACAAAGAGAAAGACAGCATCAGTGGCGTCCACCAGCAGCGACAGGCAGGAACTAATCACACGAAGCTCCAAATTGTTGTTGAGTTACAGAACATGGAGTGGAAAGGCAATTTAATCCAGAGAAAGACATTAAAGACACATTTTCTGGGAATAAAGATATTTATATAATCTATGTTGCTATATTAGTGTTTGTTAAAGATTTGCAAACTTGAATTATGTTTTTGTTTTCTGGTGCCAAGAGAAGTAGTTCTGGTTTAATTTGCCGACATCTGTATTGTAATCAGAATTAATACAAACATCATCATCATCAATATTAATAACTAGAAAGACAATCAGAGATTGCAGACCCTCGCCTCCAAAAGACTATTGGATCTTGTGAGACAGTAAACGGGGCTTCCGGATCAGAGGGGCCAAACCTGCTCTAGCTTGCTGCTCCGGAACGTACTACAAGACATTTTCTGGACTCTTTTTCCCATCATGCCATTCGTGTCCCTCCCTCTTAAAGTGACAGTTTACAGCACAGGCACAATTCCAGATGTAAAAATAATTCTAGAATCTGGATCCAGATCCGGATCAATGCCATTCTCGGGGAGGACCGAGCCACGGACAGAACCTTGCTTGTGTAAACATTTCAAGTCGATTGGGTTACTAGTTTTTGAGTTATGCGCGGACAGACAAACAAACAAACAAACAAACAAACAACTATGGAGAACGCTATAATCCCAGGTGCAGTACTTGTTCCTGTGTGGCATCATAACTGTTCTCTGTGAGGGGTATGGGTAACGCCAAGTAACTAGGACATTTTAGTTTGTTGTTTGAGCTCACGGCCACAACATTTATTTCTGTAGGAGAAGGTTAACTTCAATTTCTAAAAGAATGAAAAAAATAAAACATAAAACTACATGACGGGGCAAGAAGGAAGTGAGAAAATGAGTCTGTACATGGTTTTATCACAGTGAACTGAGCTTCAAATACAGACGCCTTCCTGTACAAATATTGCATTAGCTTCTTAGCGTAAAAAATAAAAAGTGAGTCAGGGCCTGTGATAACTCCTGGACAATGCAAACTGTTATTCTGTTTTACAGGCGCAAGCACAAACTACCAGCAGCCACAATGCTACAGTTGGTTAACCAGATCTACGGCTCACAGCACTGCAACAGCTCGCACAGCCGGACTTACGACCCACCACAATGCAACAGCCGGACCTACGACCCACCACAATGTAACAGCCGGACCTACGACCCACCACAATGCAACAGCCGGACCTACGACCCACCACAATGTAACAGCCGGACCTACGACCCACCACAATGTAACAGCCGGACCTACGACCCACCACAATGCAACAGCTGGACCTACGACCCACCACAATGTAACAGCCGGACCTACGACCCACCACAATGCAACAGCCGGACCTACGACCCACCACAATGCAACAGCCGGACCTACGACCCACCACAATGCAACAGCCGGACCTACGACCCACCACAATGCAACAGCCGGACCTACGACCCACCACAATGCAACAGCCGGACCTACGACCCACCACAATGCAACAGCCGGACCTACGACCCACTACAATGTAACAGCCGGCACAGCCGGACCTACGACCCACCACAATGCAACAGCCGGATCTACAACCCACCACAATGCTACAGTTGGTTCAACCAGATCTACGGCTCACAGCACTGTAACAGCTGGCACAGCCGGACCTACGACCCACCACAATGCAACAGCCAGACCTACGACCCACCACAATTCAACAGCTGGCACAGCTGGACTGACAAACACCACTGGACATTCCCCAGCCTCTGCTACAACACAAGGATCTGGGTCTGCCCCTTTGTTCTGCTCCTGCATTCAGCTGCTCCTGCCTGTAGTTGCGGCTCTGATCTACAGTGCGTAGGGCTGAAAGTGTAAAACAGTAATAATGTGTTTTAAATCAGATATTCACAATTGTAATGACTCTGTTTGAAATTGTTCTTGTTCAATCTCCTTGCACATTTCTTATTAATATCATGAAATGCATTGCTTGCTCTAAGCGCTTAAAACTATTCCCCACATTCTTAAATAAATGATGCATGATCCACAGCTCCATGTATTAAATTGCATTTTAATCAATAAAAACCGATGTAAACACAGGATATGCTGTTTCTCTGTATGTGATTGGGTAATGAAATGGTTACTCAGATGCCACTGGATGCATCTAATTCCTATATATGATGTATGTATTAATGTTTCTCCATCAAGGAGCTTAGGACAATAACTTTGTCTATTTGTTGGTTGGTGCTTTCTTTCGTTTTATTGTTAGGCTGATTTAATGAAAAACAGGCGTAATCAATTTCTTTTAAAACTACCATTGGTTTGGCTCTTTCTGTTATACTTCTGTTAATTTCCTTTTTATAAACAAATAGTGCTTCGTGTAACAACAACTATTTCTTTAGCTGTGAGTTTCTCGCTAAATTTAGACAATCGCAGCCACGAGGGGAAACAAACAGCTGCAGGTAAAGGATTGCTGAACAAAGGCATAAAATACACGGTGGCGCCCGTCCATCTCTGGCTCATTTCATTATGCCTTGCGTGAAGTTTTGCATTTGAGTTCTATCTCTGGAGACTGAGGCCAGACTTCCCGAATGGAAAAAGGTATCGGGTGAAATAATCTGAATGCCTTATAAAAGCGCAGCTCCTGAAAGCAGCTCCCAAAGAGAAACCTGATGAGGATACACAGGCATATATCCACACCAGATTTTAAAAGGAAAAAGCTTTCCAGCTGGCAGTTTGTCTTCCTCTGTCAGCATGAAATATATTATCCTGGGTCTGTTTTCACTGTATCTGCTGGGATTCTCCTTTGCACAGGTAAAAATGAAATTGTACTTACTGGTTGTAAATAGGTGGAGAGAGAGAGAGAGAGACATCTGGATCTAGATTACCGCAATAAGTGTTTGTAATTTCTAGTATTAAAAGCTCCATGGAATAAATTGACAGTTGAGCCACTTCGCTGCCGGTGGAAGGTTTGAAAATCTTGTCCCTTGTCGGTCACGCGGAGTAACTAGGACATGTTGTTCTGCTGTTTGAGCCCACGGACACAAAATCAATTTCTGTAGGAGGGTGGAGAAGGTCAACTTCAATTTCTAAAAAATTGTAACAAATAAAACATAAAACTACATGACGGGGCAAGAAGGAAGTGAGAAAATGAGTCTGTATATGGTTTTATTGCAGTGAACTGAGCTTCAAATACAGACGCCTTCCTGTACAAATGTTACATTAGATTCTTAGCGTAAAACAAAAAGTGAGTCAGGACTTGTTATAACTCCTGGACAATGCAAACTGTTATTCTGTTTTACAGGCGCAAGCACAAACTACCAGCAGTCACAGTGCTACAGGCGGTAAAACCGGACCTACAGCCCACTACAATGTAACAGCCTCTGTTAAAACCTTTTAACAATTAAGTCTGTGTCACAATGTGCGCATTCATTTGTCTCCTTCACATCATAACTAGTAATAATTGCAACTATTACATCCATCGCATATCATCAAAACTCTGTTCATGTGTTCTTCAGACCACAATAAATCCGAAATTGATGGCATACAATAATACCTCCACTACAACCTGGACATCCAACAAGGCCACATCCAACGATGGCAGCCCCATGGGAGTCACTGGCCGGACCACTCCCACCACCTCCACCACCTCCACCACCACCACAATGATGGCGACCACAGGGACGACAGGCGAAAGGAGCAGAATGACTACCATGAAGAACAGTCAGAGCCACTTCCTGCCCTCCGTGAGGATGCTGCTCACATCATTTATTCTGCATGCACTTTGGCAATGAGAGCACTCAGACCTGGAAGAGTTTTAATCTCCTACGCTATCGGTCACATCTTTCATCTGAGATTATTTATATATTTATATACACTTGTGTTTATGACAGTGAAATGACTAGCATGAGATACGGTGGCAAAACCAGCTTTTTATTTTACTGTGACAGATGTAAATCCTGCTTTGATGTGTAAAGGAAAAAGGAAAACCCTGTGAACGGTGGTGACTTCTTGAATGTTTGTTTGGATTTTGAATTTTAGTGTGGAAAATTCAAAATCTCATCTACTGTACACACCATAGGCCTTCTTATTTCCCACTGTGTGAATGTGTAATCTAATTAAATGCAATGCACATTTATAAAATATATAAACTCACCAATACATTGGAATTCTCTTGTGTGGACATGCCTCAATCAAGGAGCTGAAATGGCCTTTGAATATATATATATATCCTCCTGAGACCCAGCCCGTTAGCATGTCCTCTGTAGTGGACATTTGTCCATTACTGAGGATGCATGTCAGCGGGCTGGGTCTCTGGATATATATATATATATATATACACACACACACACACACACACACACATATATACTCATTACCAAAATAAGTATTGCATTTACAATATATACAATATATGAATTAATTCATCTTCTAAACCTGCTTGTCCGTTACATTGTCGTGGGTCGTGCTGGAGCCTATCCCATAAGAAGTGGGGTACAACCAACAAAAAGACGCCAGCCCATGGCGCCTCAAGAAAGAAGAACAAACACACACACCCTCTCATACCTAGGAACAATTTGGTGTGACCAACTCACCTAAGATGCATGAACAAACAAAAAAGAAAACAAATAAACTGATGATTTGGCTCTCCTCTAAAATGTAGGATTTTTCTAGGGCCAGACCCTACCTCTGTCTGTCTCTATTCCACCATGTGAAAATACATGTTTTCTTCTTTTTTTCTTGTTATTATTATTCCACATCTATCATAGCATGTGCATGCCCCCCCCCCCCCCCCCAAAAAAAACAAAACAAAAAAACACACAACTCCTTTTTGAATTCATACAGTAGCACAGTTCAAAGATTGTCTCATACCTCTCTGAGAGTGAACCCTTGAGTACAACCTTTACCCCATGACTCAAGGTCTTTCACAGAAGGACATAATATTGCAACATACGTGATCGTCTTGTTAATCATTTAACAAGGAACAAAGTAGGTTGCATAATTCCCCTTTTCGATTATGAACTGATAAACCTGCAAACTACTGAACAGCATTGTACCCAACAATGACAACATATAACAATGAAGCGAAACACTGCTTCAAGCCACGATAACATCCTCAGGAAGTAAAATATTTCAATTTAAATAAAAGTTAGATAGAATAAGCACGATGTCTTGTCAGACATTTAACTTAATTTGTAATCCATCCAGGAAGTTGAGTAGTCCCACAGCAGTTTGGCAAAAGGGCATCGCTAAAATTCAAAGGCTTAACATTCACTTAACTGACCAGCGTAATATTTTTTTCAATCGTAAATATTTGACTATGCAGGACTAAATGCACTGCATGAATAGCTGAACCAACTTCCTGGATTAGGGGCCAGGTTTTACTGTGGTGTCTTAAATTTACATTAGTCCCTCCCAATTTGTGATTATTTATTCATTTTTGTATAAAAGCAGAAAACCGAAGGTGGATGTCGACCAGGTTAGATGAAGGCAACGGTCACAACTGCAGAAAGTATAGATCAGCCAGCTTTCAGGTGACTATAAGCACACCTCCTCTTCACTCTTCATCATGAAGGCATTGGCTCCGGGATGTTACATGCTCGCTCTGCTGGTTTCAGGACAGGTAACATTCAACTTTTTAAATTGTTTTTCTCTTTTTTATATAGCCATCAAATATATATTTTCTTTATAACATTATTTGTTATGAAGCTGTCGTAGTCACACTTACTGCTTTTGTGAAACAAACTGTACATTTTTAAAACATTAATTCATTGGACATAATGAATAACAATTTGACTGCAATGACAGGACAATATAAGAGGTTGGACTGAGTAGTCCCTGTTGCAGTAACATAGGTCCTGATGATGGATGATGAGTATTATCAGAAGTGAATTGTTGCCAGGTAACAAACCATTTCTGTTTCTAATATTGATTCAAACAATGATTCATTCAAATCAGACTATAGGAAACGCAATTGGCGAGTCAGCCACCTACAAGAGTGCAGCCTCAACTGGTTTCACCTCCACCTCGACACCAACCAACTCCACAGCTGCAGCCTCAACTGGTTTCACCTCCACCTCGACACCAACCAACTCCACAGCTGCAGCCTCAACTGGTTTCACCTCCACCTCGACACCAACCAACTCCACAGCTGCAGCCTCAACTGGTTTCACCTCCACCTCGACACCAACCAACTCCACAGATGCAGCCTCAACTGGTTTCACCTCCACCTCGACACCAACCAACTCCACAGCTGCAGCCTCAACTGGTTTCACCTCCACCTCGACACCAACCAACTCCACAGCTGCAGCTTCAACTGGGTTCACCTCCACCTCGACACCAACCAACTCCACAGATGCAGCCTCAACTGGTTTCACCTCCACCTCGACACCAACCAACTCCACAGCTGCAGCTTCAACTGGTTTCACCTCCACCTCGACACCAACCAACTCCACAGATGCAGCCTCAACTGGTTTCACCTCCACCTCGACACCAACCAACTCCACAGCTGCCACCCCAACTGGTTTCACCTCCACCTCGACACCAACCAACTCCACAGCTGCAGCCTCAACTGGTTTCACCTCCACCTCGACACCAACCAACTCCACAGCTGCCACCCCAACTGGTTTCACCTCCACCTCGACACCAACCAACTCCACAGCTGCAGCCTCAACTGGTTTCACCTCCACCTCGACACCAACCAACTCCACAGCTGCCACCCCAACTGGTTTCACCTCCACCTCGACACCAACCAACTCCACAGATACAGCCTCAACTGGTTTCACCTCCACCTCGACACCAACCAACTCCACAGCTGCCACCCCAACTGGTTTCACCTCCACCTCGACACCAACCAACTCCACAGATACAGCCTCAACTGGTTTCACCTCCACCTCGACACCAATGACTGCAGCCACTCCTCACAATGGAAGCCCAGAAGTCAAAGCTTCCCTGCTGTTGTCTGTTGTGCAGTTGTTCCTCTACCTGCACTGGGTCTGAGCAGCGGCTGACAGAAGAGCTGTTGGTCATTGTGTCATGAAGCTTGAACTGAGCTGAATGCAGATGCATAAAGATGGATTGAGTAAAATGCAGGCTAAAGCCTTTTTAAACACAATGGATGTAACATTTATACTACTATTTGTTTAATTATGCATATTAATGAACGAGTGACATACTGAAAAGGACGTATTGCAATGGAAATAACTTATCAAGAAACAGACGAGGCTACTTATGTACGTGTGTCAGAGCTGATCCAGAGCTAAAAGCTGTTAGTTATTACTGAAATTAGCATTTCTCAGCATGATTGCTCACCATGTATTTACGTGCCATCTACTAGGAAATTAATACAAATTAAAAGATTGTAACATTGTAGCATTAACAAAAGACAACTACTGTAATTTGAATTATGTTTATTCTGAAAAAAATAAAGAATTACAATGTTCCCTGCTGCAAAACAATGTTTGGAGAGAAAAAAATAGTACAGAATGAAGAGGAAGTAATGCTGCATAAATTGATCACACTTAAAAACAAATGACTACACTGCACTCACTGGAGCATGTGAGTCACAATAACTAATAGTTGCAGATATTCAAAGAAGATGTAAAGGAAAATATGGCTTCCATGAGGTTCCATAAAGTATGAAAACAAAAACCAAAGAGTTTATTCTTGCATGATTATGTATTTTTTCAAAAGTAAAAAAAGAGGAATGTAAATGACAAAAACTTATGAAGAATTTCCAGCTTTTCTTTAATCTTCCGATCGACAGATGGTCAACAGAGCCTGTAGATGAACTCCTTTGAATTGCTTCTGTTTGAAAAGGACCAAATTCACATAAAGATTGTGACAAATCAAACAATTTGCAATGATCAAGTGACTTCAGATTCTGACTAAAAGAAAAAGAAAAGCAAACCCGAGCTGTTGTACGTGCAGGGTGTTACATACAGTATATAAACCCACCTGTAGAGCAGTGTAGAGAGAAGTGCCTGTTAATTTCAAATACGCAGCTCGGATACACAGCAGATCCTCCTCGCAGCGAGACACCATAATCCCCTGCAGCACTGCCGTCTGAAACAATGAGTTGTTTGGGCAAACTTTTATGTATTTAACAATTTCAGTCTCGAGATTGTTTCCTGCACCCAACACCCATTTGTCTTCAGCGGGACTGGTTGCTCATCTAGAAATGTACTTCTCTGGTTTATGCAGAGGCAAAAGGCAAATTAATCCGCACAATACACAATTTTTTACAGTGTAATAATAATAATCTATGATTTACTGTATATAATACTTTCTTTTTTTTTTTTACAGAAACTCAAAGCGCTCTCATTATTCATTCATTCCATACTACAATGTGATTAGAAGTAAACTTTATAGTCATTATTACAGTACATATTTCTTATACCAACTTATATAATAATTTTGTCTGGGATTTAGACAAGATAACATATAGCATGAACAAGTACAAAACAAAAATGTGTTCATAGGAAAAGCTTAATAATGAAATATGAAAAAAAAAGATGATGTCAGCATCTTACCTTGGTGGTTGCAAGTCTTTGGGCAAGGTAGGCATAAGGATTCTGAATGCACTGAACTGCCATAACACACATATCCTTAATTAGTAAAGATGAGTGCAACATGTATTGATCTCTCAAAGACAACCCCAAATAATATTTACCTAAAGCTTTCAAACCAATCTGAATGTCTCCTGTCATTTTTTTCTCCAAAATCTGATCCATCCTCCGTCCGTGCTCCAGCTCCAGTCCCATCAGCACTGCCAATAATAAGAAGTAAGTTAGGAGGGCTTGTTAGTTCAATATATTGCTCGTGTACAGTGTACTGAAGTCACCTTTCCTAAGATGCCTTGAGTCTCGAGAGGTCAGTATATCGATCCACGGCCTTGTGTTGACTCTTTTAACATTAAGAGATGCAGAGAGAGACTGGAAGCATGAGAACAAAAAAATAAATAAGAAGCCATAAACATTGCAAATTCTCAGATGCGACCGCCTGACCGATTTCCCTTTGCAATAATTTCCCTTATTCCTGAGCTCATAATAAATATTTACTGCAAGTGAGAAGTAATAAAAATATAGTAAAGCATCCAAAGAAGAGTTTCGAAGCTTAAATGCATCACGTTGTTCCGAATTCATGGTAGATGCATGGCAATCATTAAAAAATGATGATGTCAGCCCATAATCCACCTTCTTCCTAGACATTTTGCTAGCCTAAAATGGCTCAGGGTAGAAGACAGGGTTAAACAACTCAAAATGGGATTGGCATTTAAAATAGTCAATGCAGCTCTGCCCTCAGTCCCCTCAATCCCTGCATACCTGACTAAATATCTCCAAAGATTTAGTGACACCCACAGCTACAACACTAGAGGGAGCTAAAACAACAACCTGATTACACCCTTCTATAGGACCAACATGGGTAAATCATCTTTTTACAATACGGCCACCCAAGGGTGGAACTGTTTGACTCCTGCCCTCAAAACATGCACCTCTTTGGCCTCCTTCAAAATAGCCCTAAAAATACACCTTTCAGGGGGGGCAGAAACGGAGATAGTCATCACGACTCTCTCCGGATCAACCCCGACCCCCCCCCCCCCCCCTTTTTTTTTTTGTCCACCTACGTTGTACATATTATGTGTCTTTTTAATTTATTGTTATTTTGCATCAATGGAGTAATTTATTTTGATTGATTTTATTGGTATTGTTACATGTTGATGATTCATGTACGAAGAACTTTCAACGGAAACAAGACCGCAAGGGCTTTTTTGAAATGCTCCTCTTAGACAGGATGTTTGACTGTACTTGTACTGTAATACATACTACTGTTTGACTGTACTTGTACTGCTCTAACATTCTATCTAATAAATATATTCATCATCATCATCAAGGCATTGGTAAATAGCATTCCTCGGAAATAAACAACAGTGAAGCTCATCAATGCATTTGTAAATTGATCTATTGTATGAACATTTGCTCCTTACTCCCATATTTGTGTGTTAATGTGTCATGGCAACAATACCTCAACGTCTCGTTGAACAGAACCAGTAACATCTTCCTTCTGTTCAAAAATGAAATGAGAAAAACTTTGTTAGAACTTCAAGGTATGAAAAATAATCTATTCTGTTCTGAAAAACTCCTCACTGCAAAAGCATTATGGATAATCGAGGTGCCGTTAAAGGAAATGAGCTCAAGTTACGTTTAGCAAAGCCACCACGAGATTCAGGAATTCTCCGCTGGTTTCTGCTCTTAGTTCCTTCACCAGCTCCTTCCTGTACACTGAGGAGAGAGAGAGAGAGAGAGAGAATCATTTCAAGCATTAGGACACTGTTTGAGTCCCACTGTACACAACGCGGGAACAGAGGCTTGCTCCTGGAAGTACTGGAAAAGTTATAGGACTTACAGTTGCTGTACGTATCACGGATTTCTTGAAGTTGCGTCGCAGATCGTGTACACAAGATCTCCAGGAGTATTTCCTCATCTGTGCCTATACCCTGTACACGTACACACACACACAACACACACACTCTCAGTTTAACCCCAAAACTAAACCCTACAAATATTTCACTCACACACACCAACTCACCGCCATGGCCTGCTGCAGGCGGTGAACTTCATACTGTACAGGAGGCATCATCAGACCCAACATTAGAGACTCCAGGTCTCCAGACAGAGCTTTCTTCAGACCTGCTACTAGGTTCTGGTAGAGAGTCAACACATTCATTCTGTCACATAACAGTCCTCTGAATGTCTCTGCTGACTCTCAGAGATAAAGAGAACCTCGTACTCCATTAGTTTAAGATACTCTGACTAAATAAAATAACTAACATGAAAATAGATTCATATCTGTAACTGTAACAGAGGGAAATTGTAAGCGTATGAGTCAGATGTCATGACCTCTTTGTCTAAAAGATGGTACCATGTTTTTTTTCTCTTCAATTTGAAAATATAAAAATGATCCAATACCAGGAAACGTTTTAATATTCCTGTCAACATTGTGTACATAATCACATTCGTTTCTGTCCAACCCTGATCTCACTTGAAGTTGCACCGTTAACACCTTCTATAAACAAAGGTGTGTCCAAACTCTTAAAGACCAGTCCAACTGATTAACTGTTTGATGAGCAAATATCCGGAATCCAGAGAAGGGCAAACACACAAGCAGTGGTAATCTCTCTATTAGTAACTACTTCATTCCATTCTATTATTATAGGGAATATTTCACAGTGGTGCAGCTCTCAGTTTTCAAACTTTATTTGATGCCACTTTCCTCTTAGTAAAGTGATAAAATGTTAAACATTATGCATAGCAAAATGCACTTTTTCATGTCAGGGACGGGATGGGACGGGTGTGTGTGTGTGTGTCCAACATAAACACTGGTGTGTTTACAGACTCCCTAAAAGGACATCCTCCAACTAAAAAATAAAAATAAAATCATAATAGACTTTGCACCTCCTCCAGGATGGAGACACTGCAGGTACCCAGAATTTATGCTGCCCATATTCCCACTGGAGCAAAGCACTGGCAAGCCAATGCCACACACCCATGTATGGAAAGGGGCGCATCCAATAATAAATTATTCTGATTGGAGTTTTAGGTAAGAAACTTCAACATATATATATAGTACTTTGGGGCCAACTATAAAAGAGTTAACAATAGAATGGCAGCAGAACTTGACATTTATTCCTTCACATCGAGGTATCTGCTTCCTTACCTTTTGCGTTATCTCTTCAAAAGTCTTGGCAATCACTTGTCTTTGAGCGTTGTTGCGGTTGGCTAGGATCCTCACAAGAGTCATCGAATCTGGACAAGGTACAAGATGCTTGGCTTTCAAATATGGTGCAATACTTTGCACTGAACTATGCCGGGCGAGGAATGCTCGAGTGCAACTCGAGTCAAGTATCACAGGTCAGCATACCTCTCTTGAAAAAAACAATTTCTGTCTCTGCGCATAAATACCTTTCTTCTCCAGTGCTGTCTGGAGCTCCAAGACATCCCGGTCTGGGTGGAAATTGGAGAAGGGACGCACGGTTCCGAGGGTGCCCCAACACATCTCCTGATAGGACCCAAACATTTAGACACAGAGAGCCGAACAGACATGAGGAGTTATTAAACGCACGACTAAATCCCTTTAAAAAGATTGAATGGTGTAGCAGAGAACTGTTGGAATGTGTAACTCGCACTGTAACACGATTACAGCTGATGAGACATTTGGTTAAAACATATTGCAAAGGCGTTATTGGCACAAAGATGCAGGCCAGGTTTGATGATTAAATGTAAAGAATGCCCAATCGTCCTTACTCCTCTTAGGTGGGAGGCGAGTGAGCCTGAAAATTTTACTGGCCAAATAGTTTTCAAACACATCAGGCTTTGAAGGAATTGTTGACGTTACATGTTGAACCTGAAATATGCACCGACTTTGCAGACATTGCCTGGAGGGATAACATCGCAGTGACGTTTTCAGATATCAGCTATAGTACGCAGATGATCAGGAGAAACCAGCGTCTGCAACTGTGACCTCTCGACGAACAGAGAAGACAGCGTGGGGGGAAAAAAGTACTTACATAAGATTTAAAGTATTGATGATCCATGGCTTCCTTTTATCTAACACATACAGAAACACAATACAATTACATCCAATTTGGGTTTGTGAACACTAGAAAAGAGAATCTAAATCTTACTAAAACAGATTTGGGAAGACTGTTTCTTAAGCTCAGGATAAAATGTAGAAGTTAATCTAAATATCTTTAAAGAATGCACATTTTCCCTACCTGGACCAGAGAGCTGCTTCTGACCGAGCAAAGGTGTAAAAGCTGCAGGGAGTTTTACAACCTTCTCTCAGCAGCCTCGTGTGAGTCCCGCCCCTCTCCGCTGCAGTTCACCCTCCAGCTTGTCAATCAAAGATCTGACCAATCGGCGCTCTGTGCCTTTCCTGCCGTGTGGGATTACACTGAGGACAATAAACCTAAACAATCTTATATTCCCATCAAGTGAGGAATCCAGACTGTCAGGTTTATCCAAAGGGGGGGCATTTCTTTTCACACAGGACAAACAGGGTTGTGACTTTTGATTCTAATAAAGCCAAAAAATGAATCAATGGGGAACTGTTGTTGCGCGAGGCTTCACAATACATCCCCCATCATTGAGTAGTGTAGTAGCACACATAGCTTTTCACAGAGGAACAAAAAAACAGCTATTTGATATAATAACCAGTTGAAAACCAGTTGGTAAATCTGGATATCCACCCCCCAGAACACATACAAGCCCGTCTCAAATGTTATGCTGTTCAGTTTCTACCTCTTGTTCGCCTGAGGAGCACAGAGACATATGACACCTTTGTAGATAGTACAAACAAAAGCTAATCTCGCAACTCTTCTGCCTTTAAGGGATATTAACTTGAGCTTCGCAGCATGGGGGATCAGTTGCATTACTTCTTTGCAAATATCTTTATTTAAGCATTAAAATAAAACTAAATACTGAATCAGGAGCGGCTGTGAATGACTGAATACAGGAAGGAGCAGTATGAGCCAATGCAGATTAGGAGAGAAAGTCAACTAAATATGACAAAAAGGAAAAATTACATGAACATCAGTAAACATTACTCCCCCCGTCCCCGCAGCCACAGATAAGTGGTGGAAGATGGATGGACGTTAAAATTACAGATGGAGAATTTGTAAAGGAAGTGAAGAATCTTGTGCAGACAGGCTGGAACGGGTGGAGGAAAGTATCAGGTGTGTTCTGTGATAGAGTGTCAACGAGGATGAAGGGAAAGATGTACAAGACAGTGGTGAGGCCAGCCATGATGTGCGGCTTAGAGACAGTGTCTCTGAGGAAAAGACAGGAGGCGGAGCTAGAAGTGGCATAGATGAAAATGCTGAGGTTCTCCTTGGGAGTGACCAGGTTGGATAGGATTAGAAATGTGACAATAAGAGGGACAGTGACGGTTAGACGTTTTGGAGACAAGGTCAGAGAGACCATACTTCGATGGTTTGGACATGTCCAGAGGAGAGACGGGGACTATACCGGTAGAAGGATACTGAGGATGGAACTGCTAGGGAACAGGGCTAGAGGTCGACCCAGGAGAAGATACATGGACGCAGTGAGGGAGGACATGAGAGTGGCTGGTGTTGGGGAGGACGATGCAAAGGACAGGGTGAAGTGGAGAAGGTTGGTTTGCTGTGGCGACCCCTCACGGGACAAGCTGAAAGAAGAAGAAATTAACTCAGCCACAGTGCTGAGTGGAAATAAATGATCATGTGGAATCAGGGCGACCAACAGTTGTCAGTATCAACAGACGGACGTGTGTGACCTGTCAGTGATCATATTAACAGGAAATGCTGTTATGCTCTTTATTAGCCTTGAGAAAAGAGCCCACTTCAAATTACAGGATAATAAAAAAACAAAAAACAGAATCTCAGAAAGTGGATTTTAGTGGTTTTTCCCCCCTTTTTAAATCAATGCTTCTTTTGAAGTAATGCAGACAATGTTGACATTTTAATAACTTTTATTGACATTTTAAAACCACTCCCTCTTACATAACATTTTACATCAATTCTTCAGCGCATGAAAGCAAAATATATGTTAGAAAAATAACACAACTTCAACAAGAAAAAGAGCAACCAGACACACACAACCCTTTTCCTGGCATTGTACATTGTGATGTGATTAATGTATATATATATATATATATAAAAAAACTGCAACATTTCCCACAAAACAGTAAATGATGCATACAGCCGATATAAAAGAAACCCTTAAAAGAAGTGCTGCATAGACATTTTACACATTGGCTTCACTTGATTATTGCTCTGGATGCAGCTGCAGCTTATTTACACCACTGTAAATATATTGTTATTTCCGTGAGCCAGAAATCACAAAGTAATAGTCACATTTTCAAATTGTTGACAAATGGGAGCATCAGATACATCAAACGTGTAACACAATGGACTTCACACGAATTAATGCAAGTCTGCCATTTCTCATCAGTGTTTCCATGCAATAATTTCATCACAGCATCAAAACTAAAGGCATAAACACTGTCCAACTCGGACGCAGTCAACAAGCTGACCGCAAACCAACAACACCTTGCAAAGCATTAAACAAGTGTTTCCGCATAATGTTCCTAATATTTATACAGGCTAACATGGAGGCACTGAAATAAATTACATCACAAGGCAGTGGCAGTGTTGGTTCTGTAGAAAATGAGGAAAAGACAACGCGTTGATGCCCTGCAGAAGAGAGTTTGCAAAGAGAAACACGGGCAGCAGGTTAGAGCAGCTTGATCTCCCACTGTTGGCTTGGCCTCTCGTCATCCTCGGGCAAAATCACCACATGCTCCTTGTCGTAGGTTTTCCCACCTGGAGTAGGGGGAGAAATCAAGTCATCGTGTTAACACAATTAAGATTTTGCTTTTGAGTGACGTGCGTAGAAAGTAACCATGCAAATGTTTGCACATTTTATTTGGCAGCAATAGCATTACATGTAAAAAATAAAATAAAAAAATGAGACGAAATGAGGAATGTGTGCTGGTGGCTGGAGAGGGGCCAGTTTTACTACACTGCCGAGGTGCCCTTGAGCAAGGCACCGCCCCCCCAATTGCTCGAGGCGCGCCGACCATGGCGGTGCCTTCACTCTACGCCCTCTCCGCATGCTCTGGGGCCCCCATGCATATGTGTGTGGTTGTTTCAAGGGAATTTCAGCTGCATGGTTATTCAAAACCAAGTGTTAAATCTGGTAGTTCTTCTTTTAATACTTTTATGCCTCTTGTGAGATGATAGAAAATTAAAAGGCTGTTAGCTGGGTGGGAGGTATCCTTAGTTTGGAGCAATATGGTCTTTCGTTTGGAGTCTAGAAGGTGCAGTTTAAGTTCATCTGGAGATGATTACAGTGAAACAGCAGATGATTTAAGTGAAACTAACTGAGCTAACATTGTTTAGTTCAGTCATTACTGACAGGAAAACCTGCAGCGCTGATACAGAAAAAGAACATCAAATGAGAGGTGGGTCAGGAGCCAAGTAGTACACAATCAAAGTAGAAAAGCACCCGGAGAGCGCAAACCTCTGCCAAGGCACAATAAACAAATAAATAACCCAGTCATGTATTTAAAAAATCCTGGATTCGGATGGTGATCCGGATCATCATCAAAAGGTAATTGTTCTTGGTATCTTTATACACCAACCATGAAAAGTAAAAGTAAATCGGAGTTGATGTGAATTTTATATTTTATTTTTCCCCTGACCTCATTCTGGATCAGATCCAGAAGATATTTTTCATGATAGTGCATATCGGACCCTTATGACTGATTTTTGGTGAGTGAATTGAATGCATATTTTACAAGACATAATTTTCTGAAAAAGCCTCCATTATAAGTAAATGAGAAAATCAACATTTTTATTTGGTGTCCAGACGGGTATCCGGATCACTATTAAAGGGGATCTAGGTTAGACCAAGGCCCATCTTCAGAGTTTGTTTATCTTAAAGATCCATCCTGCAGTTTTTCAGTAATCCTGCTAACAGACAAAAACATAATCTCCTTGGCGGAGGTACAACAATGTGTTCTTCACCGACCTTTGACATCTAGGACCATGCCACGGAAAGACAAGCTGGTGATGAGACCTTTCATCTGGGCCGTCCACGTCTGGATGGGCTGCCGCGTGTCTGTCCACAAAACCACCTTGCCTCCTGGCTCTACGTTTCCCATCACCTGAAGGCTCATGTTTGGAGACAACTACAGCGCACGCACACACACACACACACACACACACACACACACACACACACAGCACATGGTTAAACCATCCCAGTGCAAATACAATCATTTGACATGAAGTAAATGAACTGACATTACCTTGTTCTTGATGAAGCCATCCTGATAGAACCAGATGTCACTCATAGGTTCCACCTCTGGGCTCACCACCACCCGTCCTGTTTTCATCTCCTCCACGCCACCCTGGAGGGACATGACGTGACCGCTCTCTTTGTTCGTGATGCGGAAAAAGCGTCGCTTCTGTAGAAAGTAAAAAATTCAAATGCGTGATTTGACAGTCAGAGGAGTTGGCCCTTTTATATGAAGCGTGTAAGACGACAAGATGCCAAATGGTATAATAATCAAAGATTGGCTTTCCAACCTAAAGCGGGACTTTTTATATCATTTCCAGACTTATTTAGTCATTGTGCCATTTTTAGAGATATTCATCAAGTCTACATTCTTTTCCCAACTCTCTTCTGCGTCCTGCTTACAAATGGTTGAATATTCAAATCATCCCAATTTAATAACCAGTTTTTCCTCAATGATGATCTTTTGTTTAATCCAGCCACCATTCTTATCCCCATGAGGTTCAACACCAGGGTTGCTAATTTAGCAGGCCCAGGGGCTTTGTATTTATTCATTATTGAAAAATACATAAACGCTATCATCTCGATAAAGTAGCTGTGGCTTTCGCTTAATTTTTAAATAACAGTCCAAAATGACAAATATTTATGCATCTACTATGACACATGTAGGAGGAATGATTTTTTTCTTCTTCCATTTTCAAATGTCTGGTTGTCTGTAAAAACTTTACATACCTGTCGGACTGGGTACATCGAGCCTAAGGTCTGAAGCGAGCTGAACTTCACCCAGTTGGTGATTTCAATTGGTTCAAGTAGGAACTGGCGCCCCCTGTAGTTGCTGTATTCACATATCACCCAACTGCAAAGGAACAACAATTCATCACTCAATCATCACTTGGAATGTATTTCCCATAACCTTTTAGTTGACTGTATTTTTTTGTTGTTGAACTGCTTTACTGTCAAATAAAGATGACATGTTCATGAGAAGAAGCAGAAAGTTACTTTATGACATGCAGCACTGGAAATAACTAACTGCCCCACACGAGGACGAACACTTACCAGCCGCTGTTGACTCGGACAGACAGAATGTGATTGTTGAAGCCATCATCGACCAAGCTGGAGATCTCCGCCTCTGTGGTGATCTCTCTACCCTCCAGACACTCGAGGCCGAACAAGGAGATGGATGGAACTGAAAAGGTCTAGATGAGGACAGAGGGACGTTCAGGGGAAGATGCAGGAAAACAATGCGCCACTAATATGAGGGCTTTCTCACCAATGGCACGGCCTTCAGTGAACCGAGGGCGAGGCCGGGCGGACATCCCATGCTGGTGAAGTTTGGGTAATCTCCTTCAGATAAGACATACGTGTTCCCAGAATACTGTTTACCGTCATAGATCACCCAGCTGAAAGACAGACAAATTTAGTAATAATCAGTGAAAAAACATTTTAACTATAACCACACAACTTTATCATCATGTTAATGTTCTTGTTTATTTCTCCTTCTCCATTTTCCCCATGAACAATTGTGACGTTTCGCTACGGGCTCCCTCACCTTCCACCTGACACTTTACAGGACTTGGTTGGTTGCTTTTCTGACACCACTTCCTGGTTGCTACTAATGACCTGGCACGCACCCTTGAAATCCGGCTCAGAGTAGAGTATTATCTGAAGGATTAGAGCAGGTAGAAGGAAAGAAAAGAGAAATCAGATCAGATCAAACCCTTAAATTCCTGTAATTAAATCCTAATTCTGTTTTAATTGTAGATGAAGTGCTGAAGACACAACCATAATGTTTGCCTGCCTCTCTAAAGGAATGCTTGTGATGGTTTTTTTTTGTCTTTTTTGCAAAGCAGTTTTCTCTAATTTCCATTTAATGTTTCACGATGACAGAATGCGTTTTCAGACTGAAACACCGACTCACATTAATATTTGTTGTTCGACACTCATCGCTTCCACGGCAGGCTCAAATGCAAAACAGGGAAGTGCGGATGCAGCACATAACCGACTCAAGAGCCATTTGAATTCTCTGATAGGAAAACATCTCTGAACCTGAAGTAGCATGCCCAGCAAAGCACACATCTCATCTAATTCATTTAAACTTGCAGGTCCATTATCTATTTATTACATGAAAATTAATACAGTTATGACAGAACATAATAAACCCGAGTACCGAGGCAGCATAGTCACCTGATTTGTGATGCTTGAGCTGTCACTTGGAGCCTTAAAACAAAACAGAAATGTGACATTACATCATCAAATTTAGTTGACAGACTTGTGTCCTCATTGCATCGGTCCTCACCAGAAGGATGGGCTGCACTGAACAGATGCGATTGTCCTGAGAACCCCAGTCAGCACAGTTATTATAGAATCCTTTCTCCAAGACGTACTGGTTTCCAGAGAAGTCCACATGGGAGTAAGCAATCCAGCTGGAAGCAAATCCAAAGTAATCTCGATTGTCAGCCTTGCAGAACACCGTCATCATCAACTTTTTTTGTTTGTCGACTTACGCCCCGCCGAGTACATGGATGGAACTCGTGTTAATTTTGTACTCAAACAGCTCAACATCAGGAATGGCCTCGGTCACCTCGAAGCTGTTCTCCTCTGCATCCTCCCCGCCCTGTTCTTGCTGCTCAAACATCACCATTATTGGGTCTGCCAGGTCCTACAAACGACAGAAGAAAAGTGTCATTCACGGCTGAAAATAACAGAATTATTATTTTTATAGTGATAATTATCCGACACATGAGAAAGATGTTTTGGCTTCAGAATACAAATTGAGTAAAAACTGCTCTAAACTGTCTCCCTGCATGCTTCAGGTAATTTGACGTAATATTTATGTGGTTCTTTGACGAGAACATTTATTGTTCCATATTGTGCCATCTCTTCATAACATTGGATATGTATCTGTGAAGCATGACCAATACGTTTATCTGTAATTTAATTTGAACTCTTGATATTAATGCATCGTAACCATTTAACAAGGCATTTAACAAGAAGGGAAAGTATGACATGAACTTAACACTGCTTCAAAAGTAAAATGCATTATAAAAGGAGTGGAGTGGACTATTTATGATGCATGTGATCTTTTTCTCTTCACCTGACTGGAAAAAGGTTCAAGCGTGTGATTTTCGTCTAAACTCACATCTGGTCCATTTGTATTTCGGCCTAATCTCAGCTCCATCCGCCCAACAGTGTGTACACAATACACGATGCTCTTATGAAGGGTTACCTATCCAATGCTAACTGCCGTTGAAATATTCCTTGCAACTTACAGCTTGTATCACCCTGACAGATCGCAGCTCTGCATCGCAGCCTCCCCACACCCTCCAGTCCTGGTACTCTCCCTCCTCCAGGAGGTACTGGTGGCCTCGGTAGCCCTCCTTCTCGTAGCCCACCCAGCTGGAGCAACACAGATGTCGCAGGGTTAAAACACATTAATACAGTATCTCATTAAATTACAATTATTCTATCCTGGCATACACATTATTGTGTATAAACACTACATGAATTGTGCAACAACACTGCTAAAAACTCACAAAAGTATTGTCATGGTTCAGGAAAAGAGCAGCACTCACATTCCTCCCAGTACTTTGATGGAGCCGGCGTTGTACATAAAGGCCGTCTGATCCTGGTCCACTCTGGTTATGAAGTCTCTTGTGGCGGAGGTTAGGGTCCTTGACTTTCCAGTGAAGTACGGCTTATGGTAGATCACAATCTGGACATGTACCAGATGTGTGTTATTCATATAACTGTCAGATATTCCAAAGTATCAATATTACTCTTTGGAAACAGAACTGTCTTACCTTCGGTTCACTCGTATTTTCAACTCTGGGTTCACCCTGTATTAAAAAAAATAAATACAAAATTACTTACAGCAAACAGGCAAGGGATGTGGTTTTACACACAATGTGTAAACAACAGTGATTGTGTACACTTTTAAGAGTGCCTCTTACTATTTTGAGTGGATGTAGGGACCCCACATAGGGTTGTTCCACTCCCCAGGCTTCAGGGTTGGGGTACCCCCCCACTTCCAGGACACGTGGTTCACCTTGGAAGACGGGATGTGCATACACAAGCCATCTGAGCAGGAGAGACAATAATACCAGTGAAAAACATGACCGGAAGGGTGAACAATAGCCTTTACAATACATCGATACCACATGCATCCAATTAACCTTGAGTCAGAACTCACAGTCCAGCATTAATAATGATAGAGTTAGCCTTGATGGGGAAGCCAAAAATCCTGGCATCTTCCGACGTGTCCCTGAAGATCACCTTCTTCCCCTCTGCATTCTGGTCTGGGAAGAGGCTGATCTCTGGAACGCTGTAGTCCTGGGGCAAAGCACAGAGCGCCGCTTAAAGTCATGTTGGCGGATTAGAAATGAATAACCACATGTTTTGTGTTCCAGCTGCACGAGGAGTTTTTTGCAAATTTTAAATGTTTAAAATACGCATTTCTTGATAAATATTAAACTGTTCAACTAATACAATACATCCAAATGAATACAATCCGTCTGGATCAAGCGTTTCACCTTTAGTGGTGAAACAAAACCGTTAAAGTCCTGTTGAATTATGAGCAGCAAAAACACAGCAGCGTGTGACGTCACTTCATCTTTTACGAACACGGGACATAAGAAATATTACAAGCCCTTCTCTTAACTATATTTCAATGCATTTTGAAATGAACAGTGCAGCAAACAAATAAAAAGATGCTGTACAAATATGAAGAATGCTGTTTTATGGTGCATCACTGAGAGGCTGGGTCACTTTTCACGTTCATTAAGTTGAAAGCTCCTGAAGTTATTTAACTATATTTTAAATTGTATTTGTGTTTTTTTCTTGCTCAGTCTTCTGACACTAGATGGAGCCACTGCCTTAAAAGAGCACAAAGTCACTGAGAAGCTGCTGTGCAAAACAACAGAGGTATTTATTCATTTTGCAGCAGATAATACCAACATGGATAAAATACTCAGAGGTGCAATAAAATTGAATTCTGCTGCACCTTGTAGAAGCTGAACATTTCAGAATCACCCAAAATGTGACACGAGGAAATGTGACTGCAACCAACCAACCAACCAACAAAATGAGAAGTGAATTTGTCTCACCCTGACGGCTCTTCGGAGGGATCCGATGATAAACCTCCTGGGTGGCTCAGCATCGCCCGTCTCTTCCTTCACCTCCTTGCCCTCTTGGTTTCTGTTCTGCTGCTGCTCCTCTGGAGGGCTGAAGGGGTAGGTGAGCTCCACGTCTCCCTCATCCAGAGCAATTTTCTCCCCTTTGAAGTTAGGTTTCTCATACAGCACCCATCTGTGGGGGGTAAAAAGGGTAAAGAAAGGCCACAAAATCACACGCTATCACGTATATGATCTAAAATTCAGAAAGTCGACCCTGTTCTGGAACTGCGTCACATTGCTGCTCAGGAGATAGGAGGCTGAGACAACCTGCTTTAATGAACAGGATCACCAGCTAAATAGCAGTTTCTATTTATGCATTTTGTAGCTCCACATAGCCCGTTTCCTATTTACATTTAAATCAGGTCTGAATAGGAACAAGTCATGTGAAAAAGATAAACATTGAACAATGATAAAAATGTATGTAATGTATACAAGTAACAGATGTAATAAAAATAAAAAAGTAGACTATTCTACATAAAATAAAAACAAGGCAAAACACCGAATAAAATAAGCCAGATTTTATTATGTGTGCAGTTGATGGGATCCACTTTACTACGCATGAGTTGACATAATTATCTCTTCACAATAAGTCAAGTAACATGAAGCGTTGTTGCTCCCATGAATGGCAGCACAGGCTTATAGTGTTGGCTGCATCTGGAAAAACATTCCGCATGAGAGACAAGTGTGCATTTAAGCTTGAGAGTGGGTGGTGTTTAAAGTATTGGAAGTATTTACAGGTCTTTATTGCAACATCAGCTGTTTTTAAAAAGGAGTTAAATAGTGGAGGAATAAAACTGCTTTCAATTACAGATCAAGTAACACAAGTTATCCTATCTGACCTCGAGCAGACAGACCACTGGAAGTCTCAGATTTAATGGAAATCTAAATATTTGGCGTAGACACGAGAAAAAAACGTGCGTCTGTTTAATGCTCTATGTTTTTTTTTGCAGGTGGCATCTATTTTTACATGCAGACCATTAGCCGTTTTAGTTATTTTAGGTTTAGCTACAAAGAACAAACTTCATAATGAATTCATTTTTAGCTGCAAAGCTAAAAGTCACTCTCCACAAGATGTGCTTTTGAACCATGAAATACCTGTACTGTAAAACTAAGCATCTTTACAGTAAGTGTAATCCAGTCTCTCCACTATTTCACAAAGACAAGGTTGATTTTTGAGTGACGCAAACCATTTCCCCACAATGAATCCCAACCGTAAACCAGCATTGTGTCATTTCCTCATTTCAAAGTTAAAAATGTCTGATTATCAGTATACATGTAGTACCGGTATATATATAGTATACAATGAATGCAAACGGGGACATGACTTTAGTAGCTGAAGATGAAATCCCTTGTGCAATGGCCAAAAACATACCGGTAGTTGTCGACTGTTGTATTAAACTGGGACTATGCTACAGGCTATGAATTAACCTGCTTTTAGCTCACCCTCCTCTGACGACTCTGATGGAAATAGTCTCCTGCAGCATCCATGACGTACCATCGGTGATGTCACTGCACACCTCTCGCCTCTCGCCGCACTTTCCGGGATGGTCAAAGATGTATATCTAGAGAAAATGTGGACAGATGTAAGAATGGATGATGTTGGGAAGTCACCACTTTGCTCAGGGTCGATGCTTGCCAACACATCGACCACGATGAGGCCTCACTAAGCCAAGTTCTCCAAACAGAGGGATTATCCAGAAAGGCAAACAGGAAAAATATTGTGATTCATCAGAAAGTCAACGATAATATTTGCAGCCATCTTCAGTGACAGTGAGAATTAAATTTATAGTAATGGCAAAGGATAACTGCAGGCAAAATTTCTGCTGAAAAAGCAATTGTATTGGAACTGAGAATGAAAAAAAAAAAAAAGGAACTGAGAATGAAAGAAAAGAACCTGACATTACTTCCAATGTTATATCCAAGCATGCATATTAAATTTCATGCTAAATCCCTGCAGGCACGCAATTGGAATTACGGTTGAGAGAATTACGGTTAACAGAGTTGAGCATTAACACTGAACCTGCATTTATATTAGTATTTGCAACATAAAAAAAACAACTAGATTTATTTAGTTACATATGAAAGAACAGTTTGGAAGTTTCCTGTTTCTTAATTAGAATAAAGTAAAGATGCTTCTTTAAAAACTTCTTTAAAAACTGGTACATGTCTGTTGACGAGTTTCGATCATTTAGGCTGGACGCCCCGGAGCATGATAGAACAGCCAAAAACTTCTGTCAGACTGTCAGCTCCACCTCTCTGCTCACATCCCTCCTGGACAAGCTCAGTGAGGAACATGCGCCAGCTGCATGCAGGGGCAGGCCTGACATTTTAAAGTTAATAATGTGCGTGGCGTGCGATCGGCAAATGGAACAGGCATGCGTTTGAATTAATTACAGCCTGAACTTCAAAAGGTCAAATCCTTTGTCTGTCATGAGAATCTGCTACTTCCCCGAGAAAAAAAGGATCAAACAAGCACACACTGGGAGCAAGAGAACAGAAACTATAGTCAATGAAAGGGTAGCAGCATAACGAGAATGCACAGTACAGCACAACCACCTTTGTTAAATGCCAATGCAGTTCAAATAGACAAAAAGGAAGAACAACAAAATCAAAGCTACAATGGTACAATTACAAATCAATGCAATAAAAAAAAAAAAAAAAAAATCCCAACCCAGAATGACTGAATGTTCATTTTAATTTCATCTTGCAGTAATATTCGTTTCTAAAACACTGCAAAATTTGCAGAGAATTTTAAAGAAGAGCCTGTAGCTAAAAAGCACGTTGAAAGAGTGGCATGTTAGCATGAAAGCTCATCTGCCCTCATTTTTACCACGTATGCTAGCCATATTCAGCATCTCAGTTAAGAGTAATGCTACAGTTATGTAAAGGTCAAAACTCACTGCACTGTAATGATGACACCAAATTGATGCCAAGTGCATCATCATCATCATCATCAATGGTAATACTCCGTACCCCCTGGTCCCTAAACACATGCATGTCACCTGGAGGGGTGTGGTTTTCGCATGACAGTAAATGCGACTGCCTCAGCCCGTTGTCTCACTGCAGGCTATTTACCTAGAATTTGTCTATTTGGTTTTGGACTCAGTGTGTACATAGAACAAGACAGCCTGCCTTTGCAAGACCGCAAAGGTTGTTATAAAAAGCGTCTGTCATGTAGCATCGTGTACAAACAGGAGGAATAGGTTGCTAAGCAGCATGTTTAAGGAAAGATCATGCTGACATGAGTCAGCGGTGACTTATGCTTTCATACAGGACACGATCATACATTTTCTTTAAAAATAAATACATCTACATTTGAAGCTATGGTGGATGTGGCGCCACCTGTAGGCTTAGTTCTGAGTTTATGGTTCCCGAGTGATACAATGAGAGCCAGAAGAATGTACGAAAGTGTGATCATCTTACAGAAAAACCTAAAGTTTGTCTTTCAGCAGTTAGTTTGAATGTAAACATGAACATCGCGTGGGTGGAGACTCACCTTTCCAGGACGAGGGTTGAGCCTCCCATGTTCTTTCTCTTTGGTGAGCTGTGGGGAGAAGGAAATGACATTTTAATGGTAACCTAAATGTAATGTAAGCAAAATTACCTTCTTTTTTTTTTATTGCTAGGATTCTGAAGCAAATCGCTACTATGATAAAAAATAAAGATAAAACAATCCTGTACACAAATTAAAAAATGTATTTATAATAAGCAAATGCTGTGCTACTTCTGCAGCAATTGCACACTCTAGGGCTGCACACCATCCTGTTAAATTTAAAATAGTTGGCTTCAATGGACGAGGAAGTGAAGACAACAGAGCCACACTAAGCTGAATATGGTTCCACGTGCCAAATGTAATGTTACTACCCCAGCTGTGATTTAAACAATGTCGTTGGTGTCCTCCTACTGAGGAGGGTCTGAGCACAGCAGACAAAAGGAGTGAGGAAAGAGGACATTATTTGTTGTCTACAAGTGCCGGTCTACAAGTTCTCTCAGGTGGGAATGCATTCCTCACTCATTTAACCTGCCTGGTTCCATCACCGCTCCTACGATAATAACAAGCACACAAACTCATCGGTTTGAGATCCGGTATGTTTGCTGGTATGGTGATGATGTGATTTTGGTATGCAGCAGGAATTTTAGTCCTGCACTCGTGGCCTGTGAGATGCCAGAGTGTGAGTGTATTGTTGCGTGGACTCAGGTATCACTTAACCTGTACTGTTTCGAAAAACTCTGAGGGAAACAGGTTCTCATCTGGATCCAGTTACTAGCAAAGAAATGGGCTTCTATTTCAGCTCATGCCTGCCCTAATTTAATTTGGAAACTATACATGATGGAGAAACAAACAAACAAACAAAAACAAAAATAATCAGTCTAAGGAAAAATCTTTTCATAGCACAAAGAGTATTTGAACTTGTAAACTGACACTTTTTTTAAACACTTTCTTAAAAACGAGCTGTGGAGCTACGAGGTCATCTGATGCCTTTGTAGCACTGACACACTGAATGGCTCGTATTCTTCAAACAAGCAGCCACATTTGCGAGATTTAAACCTTTTCTAATTATGGCAGAATAAGATATGTTTTAGCAACGGTAAGAGCCAAAGGCTCCCATCAACCAAACCAAGGTACATCCTAAAAAGGGAAGGATTAAGATATCTTCCAATGAAGAAGTTGGTGGAGGAATTTATCTCGTGTAACTAATACAATAACATTCGATTTCTAAACGGGTAACACAGCTTTCACCTGCAGCATGCTAACACAAGTCTGTTAAATCATCACACGCAAATGTCAGACAAACAAACAAACAAAAGAAACAAAATGAAGCTGAGGATAAATGCTGGATCGAGGTGTGTCTATGTGCCTGCAGGAACAAACAGGTAGCTGGGAGGGTTGGGGAAGAGAACAAATGAAGCATAAAGGTCTCCGGTAGGATTGATGATTGACGGGCCTTCCACCCACCAGTTGACAAAGTGCCTGACAGCTAAAATGCAATAAAAAAAAAGTCTTTAAGGTCATTAAATATTCCAGTTACAAGTTCCTTTCCCCCACCAAGCTTAACACTATTTTTGTGCAAATATCTATATATCTAATTAACTATTTTGTCATATTTTGCTCAATTGGCAGACATAAAAGCAGCACCAGGTTGTAAAATGCGGTGTAAAAAATGTGGCATTAGTTTCCCACTGCCTGTTTAAGTCCTTTTCATCACTTCTGCTGTGACATCCGACTACAAGTTGTGTTCATGTAGCATGGTTTGACTTGAAAAAGAGCTGATCAAACATTCTACTGAACAGTGAAGTGTCGACTGAGACACCCTGTGTAAATATGCGTCTTTAAAACAGGATTCTTACAGCTGAGCAAGCAGTTGCTCCTCTGGAATCAGCTGACACTCCTAACTGTGTCGCATGGACAGAAACAACACTGCTACCATGCATCAATAACTAATGTACTCTACTTCCTCATGCAAAGTACTGGCCAACCGCACTGCATGCACTGCTCACCTTAAATATGTGTTTTTATTTATTATAGTAATGGCAAAGGATAACTGCAGGCAAAATTTCTTCTGAAAAAGCAATTGTATTGGAACTGAGAATGAAAGAAAAGAACCTGACGTTACTTCCAATGTTATATCCAAGCATGCATATTAAATTTCATGCTTTACTATTTATTCCGTAAATTTTCTGTTACATTTACCTGCACTTTCTGTTATTAGAGAACTGTATGTTGTACTACACACCGGACGGAGCAGCGCTCCTAATCTCTTTGCATAGCCACTATGCCAAGACAATAAAGGCTTTCTATTTCTATTTTCTATTTCTATCTGAGGAAACGTGCTGATCAGCGAGACACCATCCAAGATAATCTGACGCTCATAATGTGAATCCTTGATGATGAAGACCTACCAATGCATTAGCAGTCACACTGGTATCATTGTTTGGTTGTTAGGTTTTCAAGAAAATAAAACATAATTCACCTTGATGGATGTCTTTGCGGTATTTTTGAAGACACACAAATACCTCAACATTGACTCTTGAATTTAATCCGGATAAAAAACAAATATATATATACAGCACATTTAACAGTGAACCAGAAAAAAAGCAAAACTCCTGATCACACCAAAATCTAGTAAACTGTTCTTTGGACCATACCCTACCTCGCCGAAAAGAAATATCAAGATGTGTTCAAAACATCATGTCAATTCTGCTGATGGACAAACCAACACTGGTAATATTATAACCTCCTCGGAGGAATTAACAAATGATAAACCGCAGATTAAAACAGGATTAAAAGCAGAATGTGAGTTTGTGGTTTTTACAGTTCACTAAATCTTTCCCTTCCTTCAGGGGTTGTCCTTGCTGTGTTTGTGTGCTGCTATTTTGCACAGGATTAAAAGGCTTAAAAGACACACAGGAGAGTAAAGGGTAAAGGGAGAGGGAGGGTGCATAACACGCGGCAGCTGTCTTCCTCCTCTTACCAGTAAAAATCATTTTTAAACATGTCCAAATCAGTTCAGGCTCCGTTGCAGTTGTGAGAAGGAATGCATGCAAATGTCAGGACAGATGAGGATACACACCCTTTGTCTGTGTCACTTTGTGAAGCTCAGTGAGAATAGCATTTTCCCTTGGGGTACGGATGCCCATTAGGGACACGTGTATTACTTTTGCCAAGGAGGCTTCCCTTTGACCTGCATTGAGTTGTTTGTCTGGCTTCAATATAATATATTGACTTGTTTTTGGAAGGTTATGGCCAAGGATTGATTATTTATTTACAATAAAAGCAATGACAAGATATTTGCTTCCAACTGCTAACGTCTAGAAGCCCTGAACATAATTTTAATTCAGATCCAAGTATCTTCCAGATCTGGTGATCAATACTTTAAAATAAATAAATACAATACTATATAATAATGTTGCAGGACTGTGATGCTAATGATATTCTACCTGAATATGTCCTGATTCAAGTAGGTGCCAAATTTGACATACCATCAAAGGTTATTAGGCAAGATCCTGAAGGAAATCACCATCAGTGAAACATCGTTTTCTTCGATAATGGTCCAACAAATGAAGAAAACTATTGAAAATCTTAATTCCAGGAAGATCAACCTGCACCACAAATTCATTGGGTATTAAAGGGAATACCAGGCTCCCTTTAAATCGTAGGTGTTTGAAGTAAAAAAAAACAAGATGTAAATATGAAGTGGAAGTTACAGCATGTAAAACTGTATGTTACATTAAACCTTTTTCTTCAATTTCACAAAGCGTTTTTTCGATGGCAAATGTTGAACAATGGCATAAATAATAATATACCAAATTCCCACACTTACCTTTGCGTGCATTATTCACACACCGAGTTTCCATTTGTTACCTAGAGTCAAGTCTGTTTTTACATAAAGTTGGAAAATTTAAATTTCTTAATAAGCTCAGACACCCACAAACAACATCATGCTTGGGCAACTAATGCATTTAAACACAGCT
Source organism: Brachionichthys hirsutus (assembly GCF_040956055.1). Classification (NCBI taxonomy): domain Eukaryota; kingdom Metazoa; phylum Chordata; class Actinopteri; order Lophiiformes; family Brachionichthyidae; genus Brachionichthys; species Brachionichthys hirsutus. The sequence goes on from NC_090909.1 coordinate 8,039,821, forward strand.
GATTGTGGGATGCATAGGGACGCAGTAATGTGGCTTAATAACACCACCTTTAGTTACAATATCAGCCAAGCAGTAATGTTACTTAGTAAGAATGGAATACTCACGTAAGCGTCAGGGAACGCTCTGTATTTCAGTAATAAATTCCTCTCAGGTTCTTGGGACTGTAGCTGAAGACCTCCACGGTCAATGCTGAATGGTGAATTCTGCTGTACAGCCACAGGGGCCTCCTCACTGTGGCTCCTCTGCAGGATGGGAGCACCCACTCTCCCAGTCCCCATCCCCATCCCCGGGGTATGGCTAAACTTGGACAGGTGGGAGTCTGTGCTGAAGAGTGGCCTGTGCAGTTCAATGGCGCCTGTGGGACTGAGGAGGTGGGGGGGGCTGGTGAGGTGAGGTGGTGAGCCTATGCCAAATGGAGGGCGACTTACACGCATGCTGTGGTCTTCAGCCCCGGTCAGGGAGCCAGATGTAGAGGACGAGGAGTTCAAAAGGAATGATAAGCGCTCAAAGCGGGATACTGTCGGGTCTGCCATGCCCAGCTCAACCTCTTTCGATGCCACACTCATGCGATCCTTTGAAAATCCGGTTTCAGGTAGCGAGCTGGCATGGAACAGGGGACGATGAGCTTGACGGTTTTCCAACGTCTGGTCTATGGATGCCGTCCTTCCAAAGATGACGCTGTTTTCTAGACGAGAACTGGGGGGTGATGGAAGCCCTCCATTCCCATTGAACACTTGAGGGTCTTCAAAGGGTTTTCTTACCAAAAGGTTTTTTGTTGAAGATGTTCTCAGGGAGGAGGTCAGATCTTTTGTTCCAGGCTGTTCCTGCAGAAGAACGAGGACATTCATGCGCTCTCTTTTATTGCTGTTATGTCAATGATTATCACGCCAAAGATAAAGACAGACGGCCGGCGCTACTTATGTTCTCGCTCGCTAACAAGGAACTTCTGCAGAACAAGAGGGTGCAACACAACTGAAAGAGTGCCAGTCAAACTTTAAAAGCCAATGCATGTGGAAACCCGAGTCGTCACACATTGCATGCTTTGGTCGCTTCAGTGTGTGTTTAAATGACATGCTTCATTGGCCGTCACGATCAGTGAATTTACTTCCATTCCTATTTGTCACATTGTCGAACTAATGTTTCCACTGCAGCTACGCATACAAATGTTTTTTGTGATACTTTAGAATAATTATGGGACCTTTGTTTATTGACAAATTGAAAATGGACATTAACAGCGTTAACGGAAACAGACTGTGTACCTTGCTACTTAAAATTAAACCACGGTGTGATGAGTCAAACATTTTAAAAAACCTCACAAGGTAATTTTGAAAACAGCTCTGTTTTGTGAAAACCTAAAATTGAAAATGATAACATTTAATTGTGAAACTTGTACTAAAATCAATGGAAAGACAACAGAATGACACATTTCTGTCTGAATGTGCCATACCTGATTATTCGTCCTCATTTCCAGCGATGAGTGACCATCTCTGAAGTTGTTCTTCTTCAGTCCAAGTTCACCTGTCAGAGTGTAAAGCCCATTGGACTCCTTACTGCTCGCTGTTGCTTCCATCCGATTGGTGGGAAAGGTGACGGCATCAGGGACATCAGAAACTACAAGACTCGAAGAGTCCTCGACAATCGGCGGTAGGGAGGAGACGAGGACCGGAGCAGGTGCACGCATGCTTGATGTGCTCCTAGGCCTTAGGGTGGGTTCCATACTCTTCAGAGTATCTACAAAGATTTCCATGTCCAACTGGTTGGGGGAGTCTGTGTCGGGAGACGAAGGAGGAGTGCAGGAGAACGCTGTAGGGTCAGGAACAAGCTCGACAAGAGTGGCCTGAAACACGCCTGTAAATCGCGATGGGTCGTCGTCGTCCTCTTGGAAAGAGTTGATGGTAAAGGAACTGGTTCGCTGTGCCGTGGAGAGGTCAGACGAAGGACGCTGGTGTGAGTTCCAGAGTGACTTCTCCCCCTCTGACTCTCTACCTCGCGGTCTCTCTCTTTCAGCTGCAGGTGCCTTAGGCTCCTCCTGCCTCGCCGAGCTTCTCCTCCACTCATCTTCCTGCTGTTCGGCAGGCTCGTCCTCATACCGCAGATAAACTTTGGGTCTGTCAGTCAGCGAGTTGGCAAGAGAAGCGCGTTCCTCTGTGAAAGGGGAGGAGGCAAAAGAGGCAGCGTCTTGATATTTGTATGTTGTGGTCCCGGCTGGAACAGAGGAGGTATAAGGCATACTGGAACCCTGAGGATCTGAAAAAAAGGAATTATCTGATCTAGCTCTGTATTGAGAAATTCCCACAAATCTATTTTTCCATTTGTCATTTGAGCTTGAATCTGCTCCGTTTAATTCAGCTCCAGCTGTGCTTGTGATGCCGTCAACCGCATCCCCGCTGGCTTCACTAAAATTCTGTTCCTCGTCCTCTTCGTGGGGCGATAAAGTCTTCATGGATGATACAGCACTCAGGTAGCCATACACTGATTTCATTTTGTCAACCAATTCCTGGTCAGTTTTAGTCAGCTGATTTTCAGAGGCTGCCGATTGCAACCTCAACGATGTCAGCGATCTGGAAAAGGTAAACACAGGACAGAGGACAAACAAAACAGAAACGACAGTCAGACCATGAAAGGGTAAAGGAGCTAGCTGGCCTATGGTGTAAGTGCATCAAGGTTTTGTTCTATACCATGCAAAATATACAAATAATATAGAGTACGTTTTCGTTGACAATTTATACAAGCCATATGCTGCCTTCATTTTTGGTAATTCTTCTACATAATGTTTGGAATACAGTAATTAGTAAATCCTTGAAGAAAATGTTAAGAGATTAGAAATGTTTCCATCTAGTTGCTATTTATGCATAAAGCATGTCATGAGCATCAGGGAGGATCATGTGTATTCAAGCAAAATACCATCAGGGCAGCTCAAAGTCAACACCTGAACTTTTGGGTTCACTTGAGCAGAACTGCTCAACTGGTGAAAACAGCTCCATTCAGTCAAACATTTAAACATTTTCAACATTTCAAGCCCCCCCCAAAAAAAGCCCAGGGTCAACTTCAATCTTTACAGCAGGAAGTGTGTTTTACACACTGGAATTGAGGAGCCAGGTAGAATGAAGCCTGCTTCGGGGGGAGAGAGAGAGAGAGAGACTACCAGCCCAATAACATTTATCAAAATTATAAACTAGCAAACATTTCCCAAAATAACTCCAACTGATGAATGAAAGCTGCATTTCAGAATCATGCAGGAAGCGTTCACAAATCAAGAAGGATTTCTAAGTTGTAAGCGGGATAATTTAACCTTGGACGGATCACCAGCATTCTGCACACCAAACTAGCAGGGAGAGCTAACACACCCATTAGAGTATTTACACTAGTTTACAAGTTGTACTAGCAAGCTACGTGGGCGAATGCTTGAAGAATGCACTTGATGACTCACCGTCATCAAATAGGAGGCAGATAAAAACAAAATGCCCCGGGTGAATTGTTGTTATTCGGGTCACGACAATCAACCTGTCATTTGTAAAGGCACAGCTTTACAGAGAAAAGAAAAAAAAAAACAGTGACAACTAAGAGGTTACCCTCTGACATCTGAACATATAGAAATTACAATAAAGTATTTTATTTAAGTTGGCAAAGAAATCTTTACTTAGGATGAAATATAAGCAGGAATGTCTTCAAATGTATTCTCATTGATGTGCACAGCGATGTTAGGTATCAGTGTCATAAATCTTTGTGGCCACACAGAATAAATCACGCTCAGACAGCTGGCTCTGGCAATCTAGCCCAAAGGAAGGAAATAGTGGTGTGTTTAGGAAAACATAACATTTAGAATTTACATTTAGGAGCAAACCTACACAGGTCAGCACTAAACACATAATTAAGCTTTCTAATTATCTGATCAGGTAGTTATCACATTTCATTTTTTCCCACATTAATCCCAAACCTTCACCAATAGGGCGAGGTAGCTTCACACCAAGTAGACCGAGGGTTTAAGTTATGATTAAAAGTAAGCAAGCATGAGCGCAAACAAGACTTCATGGGGAACGCCGAGCACATTTGGTTCTTGAACATGACGCCTCACCTACTTCTGACTGCAATCCTAGGTTTCCTCTCAGGCTTCACTCTCATATGCAGCCTATGCTATATTTGACAAAACCTACGCACAGAACGATCCTGGCTCTTTGACGCTCACCCTCCACTGGAACTCTAGAACCTTACACAACAGGGCTGAGAATACCTCAGAGTCAGAGGGAAATCAAACACATCTTAAGAAAGCCCCAACAACATGTGGCTTCCCTAACAGAAGCCTTGTGGAGGTCTACAGTTTTGTCTCTGGTGTCTTTTGACAGCTCCTTGCTCTTGCCCATGCTAGTTGTTGGAGTCCGATTGTGGGGTGGACAGGTGTCTTTATGCAGCCAACAACCTCAAACAGGTGTTATTATTTTAGATTAATAAGCAGAGTGTAGGCTGACATTTTAAAGGCGGACCAACAGGTCTTTAAGGGCCAGTATTCAAATACTTATTTGCAGCAATAACATACAAATAAAATATTTAAAAATCATATTAAGTGATATATGGATTTTTTTTATTTTAGAATCTGTCTCTCAGTGGAAACGCACCTACGATGAAAATTTCAGACCTCTCCATAATTCTGAAGTGGGAGAACTTGCAAAATCACAGGGTGCTCAAATGGTTTGATAGAACAGTGAAGAAATCCATCAATGTCAAAGTGGACGATCATCTTTAAACAGGAAATGGTGTCCATGCCACCCCCCCACACACACACACGTACGCATAGAATCCAGTTTTAGCACCGTATAATCTTACCACCATTCACTCTTTGAATCAAGAAACACTGATCAAGGAACTCCCATAATGTGTCAGTAGGTTAAAAAAAAGGTTACTGGTGTCCTCGGCTACTTGGATAACTTAAAATAGTGCTGGCAACATCAACATGTAACCTTAATGGCTATCAATGCATGAACTACCTGCAAAAGTCAGAACTAAAACAAAGCATATTGGAAGAGGGGAAATGCTTAAATGTCTTCAAAACTTAATTTTAATGTAAAGTTTCTGATGCAACATTAAAGGAAGGCTAACTGAGATATGTGAAAGTTGCACAATAAAGGAGAGGTACCGCACACTAATTATGTTCATGCACAGTGCAATTTGTGCCTGTGTCTCAGCTGGTTATGCAGGTCTGACTAACAGACAACCTGCCTACATGGAATTTCTTAGGACATTTTTGACTCTTCTTTGCAGCAATACTTTATTATTGCTGATGACAATCTAAAAACTTTGAAGTCATAATGCCCTCCCAACACAAAAGAGGAACAAACAATAAAAAGTAAGCTCGAAACCAGCCAAAGTTAAAAGCACCCGTTTGACTCATGCTCACATGATATTAATGCATTCACACGAAGCTACTGATAAATAAAAGCTGGCAAAATTCACATTTATGGGAACAGAACTAACTAACTTTCCAGTTCAATTTACATTCTGCATCAGTATGAAAGAATAGCTCACTTAGTGCACAGAGGTGTCACAAAGAATTCCGAAGCGTTTCCGATGGTTTACCTGTCAAATACCAAACATCAGAAATCCCTGAATCTTAGGGAGCTCTAGGAAGAAGGATAAAAGGTAGTTGACACCCCATCAATCAGAGTCTTTAGGGTAACTGCAACCAAAAATATATCACAACGTTGTGGCCTGCATTAACGTGTCGTAGCATGTATTTCACATAGATATTACTACTGCTTCAATGTGTGACAGCAAACACACACAAAATAAATAAAAACTGACATAAGAGTATGAGAATAGAGGATAAATTGTGTTGTTTACTCCTTCTCTCCACATTAAAGAGAAGCTTGTGGCTAAAACATGGCATCTGGTATAACAAAACTCCAGTTGCATTGTGGGTTATGAAAGGACCACAATGTGGAAATCTTAGATCTCACCTGTTGTTATCCTGCATTCAAATATATAATTTTGCTGTTCTGACAAGTCAGTGCACATCTAAGTGGGTTACAATGAGCTAAAAGAGATTCAGTGAGAATTACTCAGTTCTTCAAAAGAGTATTAATTCTCATAAAATCAAAAGAAATGAAGATTATGTCGCAATACTTTCTATAAAGAAAGTAAACCACGGATGAACTACTTGCAAGGATCTCTAAGGATGTGAAAGTGTTAAGGTGTATGATCTGAGCACAGTTTCCATCAGGCAAATGTTTAGTCACCCCCTCTGTCCTGCAAACAGGAGGTCAGAAGAGATGGCAATTATTTGGTTATACAAAGAAAAAATTAAACCGCAATCCGTCAGACAACAAGTCTCAAACAAGACAAACCCAGCTCAGCTTCAGTTCCAGGTGATGAGATACAAGTGGCTCAACTGCATTCAGATGTCATCTCACCACAAAAATGTGTTCTTGAGGTTCTGACAGATGGCCAAATCTCCTTTTTGCTCATAGGCTGGATTACATGATACTTCATCTTGATTTAGAGTCAAAGGTGGCCAAAGTGCACACATTCTTTACTTAAGTAGAAGTACCTACGTGTGTAAATAATGGACTGTACAGGTACCGATTCAAATTCTTTATTCAAGTAAAAGGCAAAAGTACAGTTTCTGAAATGTACTCTACCAGTTGTTTTTGCATGAAATTAAAGCATCTCTGTCAATGTAATATGACATTAATGTAATATTAATCTAAGGGATTAGAGACTATTTCAACTTCTACTATATCAGATGGAATGCATTCAGTGTGAATGACTGCAAAGCAAAACACAAACAGAGCAGCGATTGAGTTTCCAGCATGATAATCTGTTTCGTCTTCTTGTTTTGTCTCTCACGAGTGTCTGATTTATGTTGAAATCAGTCTTCAAGTTGGAAAAGTACATGATTCAAAATAAAAAATATATAGGCTAAAGTGGCTTGTCTTGAAACTATAACAAAAGGAAGTACAGCTATTTAGCTGAAACTGTGGGGAAATACAGATGTGTTGACTTAAGTACAGCAACAATGTACTTTTACTGCATTTCTTCCCATCTCTGTCTATAATTTATACGTACTGTTTATCTTCTATCTTTGGAAATTATGAAGTCAAATATTTGCAAATAGGAACTCTTTAAATGCTCAAATTGAAATGTTGAGCATGTGTGTAAATTGTCTTTCTTTTCCCCCATCTGATTAACCCACATCACGGAATCTGCGAGCCAGGGACAGCCACCCTCAAGATGAAGAAGAAGTACTTGCTGCCATCTTGTGGTTTTAAAATGCAAAAACAAGACACATTATGACTTCATAGTTCTTGAGACACCGATCCACAATATCCAAGTTACTAAAATATACTAAATATTTCATCACTGTTAGACAACACAGCATCTTGTATGGAGCTTACATATAAATGTGACGGCAAAATTGGGTGGATTTGGGTGTTCCATGTTCTAAAATATGAACATTATCATGTCATCGGCCAGAGTAAGAACCTTTTATCAACCCTTGAACACTTCCGACATACACCCAACAACCCAGGAGGAATTGGTGGATACAAAAACAAGCATCAGAATAAATGCTTCTGTACCAAAAACAGCATCTCCCATAAACGTGCATGCTCATATCCATACTCCCTTCGCAATTATAACACTTCAGTACCATTTTTCTTGGTTGACTGATAATGATAATCAAGCGTCTGTTTGTGATAAAACTCTTGCAATGTTAAAACAGAATTGTGTTAATTTGCCAATAAGCAAATGTGCTGATCTAGTGGGAGACACACGTGTTATGACCGGTGGCGAAAGTGTAAATGGCTTAATGTAATCTGGTTCGATTTAAAAGCAATTACTGCAATGATGACCTAAATGTGCAACGCTATGGATCTGCATGCCCTCAACATTGAAAAAGCAAGCATTGTGCCAATGCAGAGCTACAGGAACCAACGTCTTTATTAATCAATTAATATATTGATTAGTCTGTTAATTAATCAAGCAATTGAATAAGAAACAGTGTGTGTATAGGCATTTAAATATACAAAAGAGATGATGTGATTTGTCCAGCTCAATTGAGGTCAGATACTTCAGATGGAACTTCCTACGGTGTTGTGCGTGCGAGACAAACCTAATAATAACAACACAAATTAATATTGTGCTTTAACACAAATTGACAGCAGCATTTTATTTTATGTGGTTAATGTTCTTGGAAACACGCTAGCTGTTGGGTAGCCACCCCGCTGTGTCAAGCTCAATTCCATTTACTCCTAAGAATTATACTAATATATGTACACTGCCCTTTATTTCCTCACTTTTTAACATTTCCTCTGGGTGTCTGTGCATGGTTGGACCCACAATGTACTTCTTTCTATTGCATTTTGCAATCTCTACTTTGCATTCAGCAAATGCTTTGAACAGCGGTCCAGATTTAAGCAAGTTTCCATTAATTGAGTTGCTCAAGTTACTCCAGGAACCATTTCAGTCCTAATTCAAATGCATAAAACCCTTGGTCCTAACATGAATTTGAACCTATGTAGCAGTGTTACCCTCTCCAACACTAGGCCACCTGATGTCCCTAAAGCCCTACAGCCGGCCATCAGAACCACTGGTAGTTATCTCACGGCAACAGCATCATGGCTGCAGCGATTTTATCCGCGTCGTGTTTCTGTTCTGAATTGATAAATGGGTTAGTTCAGTTAAGAGAACTTTGCACATCCCTAATTTTCAATTCAGTGTTACGGCCTCCCCAATTTGATTTGTTGATTGACATAATTATGTCATAGATTACATTTAAGTACTTAATTCAGGGAAAAAAACAAAAACATGTAACATTTGCTAAAATCTTAGGACAAACAAATGTTATTTATTTATTGTAACCGTTTGTTGGAAATACCAACTTGAACAAACTGTGAATTTCTGATGATGTACAAGTGTCATTCTAAGAGGTTTAGTTTTGAGGACAGTTTTCATATTCCATTCAAGAACGTTCTGATCAGAACAGTGGAGGCCTCTTCCCTCGAACAGAGCGAGCCCCATGGGTGAATAAAGATGCCGTTGCATCCTGGTTTAGCTCTTTAGGATTAGCTCTATTTATGGCCTAAACATTTTAACCATCAATCAAAATACAAAAGTCTTAAATGAAACTTAAAATAATCATTCTAGTTGAAGGCGTGTAATTGTTTGGATGTAAATTTGAGCGATTTATCTGATAATCTTTTTTGATATTTGTTTCATTTTCGGCATCCTATGTTTTAGGATGAAATGAGAAGTCAAACATTTCTTTAGTTTTCAGATTTAAAAAAAGATATGTGAAGAGTATGAATCTGTGAAAACTGTTTTGAATGTTATACCAGACTGCACCAAAAGTTAACCTCTGATCAGCACCGCACGGAACTGGGTGAAAACGCAGGCTGGAAAAAAAAAAACAAGAAAAACGTGAATCTATTAACTTATTGTTGGTGTTCTACTTCAAGGCTGCTGACATATGATCCGCGGGCTGCACATGCTCTTTGGGTGAGTCACTTTGTCTCAGAGCTGAGGGTGTGAAAGCTCAAAATACCTCGAGAGGATCACTGAAGAGGCAATGCATGAAAAAACTCTGGGCTCAAAATGACACAGGTATGCAGCCACCTCTGCTGGAAAATAAGGCGACCTGGAATGTATATCCATCCTACATTTCACAGCCTCATCAGGTATCAGCGCAGTAAAGTAAGAGTGAAGTGTACCCATTTAAAGACAATCACCTACACTGACAGGACTAAAACATGCCTCAGGCTCCATGCTCTACACGGAAACACACGAGATACAGATCAAAACATCCAAAATGATTATTGTTGCGGTTGCTCTCCTCTTCGTTGTTCCATTCATGTGAACTTCATCAAAAGCAAACCATCGGTCATAGAGGCAAAAAAGGAAGAGAGGTAAAAAAATAAAAGCTAAGAGCTAGCTATGGTGCTTTCGGATTCAAAGCTACAGGATTGAAAACATTCTGACTCTTTGGTTCCAAACTATAACAAGACTTTCCACTTACCCCTGACTCAGGTGGCGTAGCGTCAGACGCTCCTTTCTCTCTGAGCGAGCGTCTGCAGCTTCAGTGCGTGGACGATCTGTGTTTGGGGTTGACAGCTCAACTGTCACCTGCTGTGGCACCGTCATGGTAGTAATTGTATCCACCCACTCGGTTCTCTGCAGAGCCCTATTGTGTTCATTCCCTGTGGCATCTGGTTGCACCTCAGAGCGCCGTATCAAAGCGGACGCAGCAGCCCCGACTCCACCGGATGTATCTGTGACTGCACTTGTTGTCAAGTTGCTACTGGCTTTTGTCTCATTGCTGACTTCACCGCTCTTGTCTGGTCCAGCGGTGTGTCCCCCCTGCTGTTCCGTTTCTACGCATGTGGGTGAGATTACATCTGCATGCGCAGTAGCACGTGCATTTGTATAACTCCTGCCGTCTTTGTAAGTCACATATTGCGCCTGCTGGCTTTGGAGTTGATTTGCTCCATGACTGTGGTCTTTTGTTTCCAATGCCGTGGTCCAAAATTGCTCTGGATTGTCCCTCTTCCCACTCCATTCAATGGAGGGTGGAGCCAAGGCGCATACCATTGGTGCGTTAGCCTGCTGAACCGGTGAAGCCAGTAACTCCTCCTTTCTCTTGTAACATCCTTCCTCTTTAACACGTGAGAACACTGCGGCTGCTGCTTCGTCTGTCTGGCGAATCTTTGCGTCATTGGCTGCAAGAAGTGTCCCAGTTTCACGCACTTGAGCTTCCATGCTTAGTCGCTGCTGCGCTTCAGTTTGAGTATTGCCATTCTCATTTTGTATTTTAACAACTATACCCTTCAGTTCTCTATTTTCTCTCTTGATGTTTTGTCTTTCTGCAGTTTCCCCTTGGTCTGGAATCTCCTGATGCAGCCCAATGGCTTTTTGTACCTGACCTGCCACGCTGATTTCCTCTCTTTTATTCACCGTGTGCATCTCTTCATCCCCAATCTCTGTGTTGTCCTCTTCAGCACTGTAGTAAATCTCCAGGGTACTGCCGTCATCAGATCCTACACTCAGATATGTCGGACTTTGATAGCCATCCGCCTGTTGACCAGGATCTGTTTTTTCTATATTCATCTCAAGACCCTTTGCAGGAATCCTTGTTTCAGGTACAGCAGAAGTACAGCGTCTATCGGAGCTCACTTCATCTGTCGCTGACTCTTTGGCTAGAATCACCTTCCGTATGGAGTCTGTAACCCGAGTATTTGTCCCTTGGGAAGTTGCATAGTCATAAGTGGGAGGGGGAGAGTTTTGAACCACAGGGACTGGCCTGACAGCGTCTCGAATGAAGCAAGAATTGTCTGATTTGACCTGTGAAAGGGAGTGAGTCAGCTCTGAATCTGCATTGCCATCAACCGGTTGAAAATTTGAATGGACAGCAGAAGATTGAAATCTATGGTGGACGTCTGGGTCAGTGTGACCAAATTTCTGGGGTAAAAGTGACTCACACAATGCGCCATAAACTGCATATTTTTCAACAGGACTAAGACTCTTTTCATTGCCACCAACCAACGTTGGGGCGACACGCGTCACCGTTTTAGAAGAAGATCTGTCAGTGTGAGAAGTTAAGATTTCTTGCGGGACAAGCGCGGCGCCTGCATTGAGAGCGAGGCCGCCAGAGTGAAGAGCAGGGGCCGACTCTGTAACAGTGGTGTCAGCGCTGGAGGCGTCACTTGCCAGGGAGGGCTCATCATTTGGAGCTGTGCCTTCTGCTTCATCAGGGGCATTGGGTTGATGGTGTGATAATGTATCTGTGGATTCAGTAACACGGGTTTCCTTTATTGCGTGAGGCTGTTGGACAAAGTCACCATCACATTGACGGTTACTTGAGCTGACCGACTCAACGACTTCTGCCCCGTGGTCCAAGCCATCGAGCTTGATTTGAGGCAGACTAGAGGGAAAGACAGCTGTGGTCTGGCGACCAGCACCGTAGACCGCTTCTGTATGGGCTATTGCTGAAACGGAATCTCTTTTAGACGAGTCATCGAGAGGAATGTTCGCGGTCGCCACAGATGAGACTGGTTTTTCCAACCGTGGTTCAGGAATGGTAGCCATCGGTGCCTCTGCTTCCTTTGGTGCTTCAATAAGATTTGACTCGTTCTTCAGAGTGTCTCTTTCTTCTGATTTGGTGTTTACGCCGACGGCAGACACAAACTTGTTCAAGAGAGCGAAAGACGATTCTGAGTAGTTGGTGGCGACAGGAGGAGGAGAAGGGATGTCAAATCTTTCTCTGCTGTCAAGCTCTGGCTGAGACATACTGAGCATCATCTTTGTCTTGGCCTGATTCGACTCCATTTGACTGGGTTCCAGAGATATCTACAGAAAGATCATGTGCAGATCAAGTATTTAAGATTTAATAAGTAATAACCATTTGCAGATTCAGCAACATTTTGTACCACTCTGCTCTTTTCGTTACAGTGGAGTCACAAGCACTAAACTTTGTCATTCTAAATAATATAATAATCTAAAAGTAAGCAATCATAAAAGGGCAAATAACTGAATAACGTTTCTTCACAATATTGACCTTTTAGGCTGACCTTCCCCATAAAAAGTATCTTATTAATAGTTATGATTATGAAGCAAAAGCAGAAATCATTTTGAAGAATGTGAAAGAGGCGTCTGTGTCCACCGTTGCATATAAATTTTATTTTGTCCAGGGTAATTGCCTGTTAATTCTTCACTATGTTCACTGACTAGCACAAAAATCAGCAAAACAGTGGTAATCAGTTTCATGTTATTTGCCAATATCAAGCTTTTAACTTTTTTCAGAATTGCACATTTATCACCTAATAATGAAAGCAGCTGCTTGTACGCTATAAATCTTGCACCATTTTGTTTTCTAATGAAAAAATGTGAACAGCAATTGCCATCGAGATATTGGAAGAAAATAGTTTGAGGTGTTTTTCTTCAACAATTCTGCACCGCTAATGTACCATCTTCACAAAAAAAAAACATTTGTAAAGATGGTACAGTATTTAATCCAAGGTATGTCTTTTACAAAATCAAATGCCTAACAAAACAATGGCCACAGTCAAAATCTTACGTTTTTGTCTGACCATACAATCAAAATATAATATCCAATAATAAAAATACAAAAGTGATACATAAGATTAATAAACCAAAAACAACATAATTATGGTGCTATGCAGGCAACTATTCCACAAAAATTAGTAGTCAAGTAAATCTGAGGACTGTAATATGACGTGAACAGGATTACCTTTTCTTCGATGCCCTTGAGATTAAGCCCGACAGAACTCTTAGAAAGGCCACCTTCATCTTTCATCCTTTTCTTTCTGAGGCCAAAAGAAAAGGTGGCAAACTTTTTGGGTTTGCGGAGGTCCAGCTCTGAGTAGCTGAATTCTTTACCCTTAAAGGAGAAGAAAAATGGATGGACGGAAAGTTACAGAGTGGAAAAGTGAGTAAAATTTAAAGACATAAAATGTCAAGGTACGAACTGAAAGCAAATATCTTCAGACAGAATATATTTACTTCCTGCTTTTAGGGAATATGTATTTAGAATCTGAACCCGAGTGAGCATCTGTGGGTTGTTCCGAGGAAAGAAAAATCCAAACACAATCAAAAATGCTTGTTTCGCCATCTGACAAAGATGATGCCTAATATTTACATCAGGGCTGCTGCAAAGTGAAGCAGTTCCCCCCTCTGCTGGTGGAGGCAACAATGTCTTTAATGTGCATGTTTCTGTCCTGCATGTTATATTTACGGTAGACGCCATGGGCCACAAAGCAAGGCAATACAGATACAATTAAATCAGAGCATCATGGACATAAAGTGGCATGTTTCAACTTGATCAATTTCTTTATCGACACATTACTCCTCCCCCCCCACCCCCAAGAAGTGAGATAAAGATGTGACAAAGTCGACTGAAGTCGTCTTCTTGGAGTGATTCAAAATATAAAAATGAAAGCGTTAACTAGGTTTGGGTGTGGTTAAATAATATGATTATAATAATTACTATTGATTTAATGACAGTGTTTATTGGCATACTGCAAATTAAGGTCATGTGAGGGCGTGCTTTACGAGCAGACACTCCGGACGGACGCACTTCAAAACCTGTGCAAACTATATACAGTTAGAAAGTGACAACAGTTGATGTTGCCCAATAGGATCACCTCTTATTCAAGTAAAGGCCCAAATAATTTTCTTGTTGAGAAACGTTTCCGAACAGATTTTTGGAGAGCCAACAGAAAATGCACAACCCTGAAAAAACCCAAGGCAGACTTATTTTTACCAGCATGTAGGAGAAACATATCAGTGCTTTGTGTTACACTGAATGTGTGGCATATGCGACTAAAAAAAGTTAATTTCAGGTCAAAGTAATAAATTGTAAAAATGTTAAGCAAACAGGACAGCTGGCATGTTACATGCAGGAAGGAGCGGCACGGTGCTGGAATGATCATGGCTGGCAATGTGTAATTAAAGTGTGATTCTAGGTTAATGGATGTGGCTCTGCTGGTTCTTCTTACATGCTGTCTTATGACCAAAGTCTCTTGGAGCAGACCGTGACCTTATAGTACATACAAGACCGACATATTTTAAATCCATCCTCATGAATATCTTTCATCAAAGTGCTGTGTTTTTTTTACACTACATTCCACACTCTGTAATCTTACAAACAAATATTAACCTTGTTATTTCTTATAGGCTTATTCATAACAAAAATGCATTTCAACTACGAATTAGAATTATCGTTACTTAAATTCAACAGAGCATAATGTCCAACATAATATATATAGACTATATTTGGGAGTTTGGGCAGATGGACAAATATTCATTCATTCATTCATCTTCTAACACTTTTATATGATAAATAAAAAATGCTAGATCTGTGTTGACCCACACCGTTTGTTTTTAATATTGTACTTTTGAAAGTTTGGAAGTGAGAGTTTCCTCTGACTCCTTGTGGTTTAAGGTATGAATGAAATACAATGTTGGTTTCAGTCTGCACTGTGCAGACAGCAGAGTGTTTAGCGGTGGAGAGGAGTTTGTCAAATTCATTGACATGGTCACTTTTGCATACCGTTTACATCCTTAAACATTCACACACACACATGCAATCCTGTGTGCACATTCACCCTTAATATGATATGATCAATAGTCTATTTGTAATTTGAAAGTTTATCAGTTAATTCATTGGTCAGTCTAATAAATTATTGACTCAACAGGCAGGCAGAAGGAAGATGTTGGACTCACCTCTTCTAACCATGAACCTGATTTTGACTACCTGTAAAAAGAGGTCAATATGAAGACAGTGTGACTGACCTGTGACCTGGATGAAGTGCCATAGAGAGACTTCTTGCTCTTGACGATGTTGTCAACCCAGGGCTCCCTGTCCTCTCCAGTGTTACTGGTCTCCACAGCACTGAGGGACACACAAGTCAACATGTGGAGTTGGTGGTTGAGGCAGTTCAGTTCAAAATCTCACACCAAACAAACTTCAGCTACAGCAATAAAATAATGATTTCAAAATAAATCATTTATTTCAACCACCTCTTACACACTGCACTTATTATTTATGACACGTTAAATTCGCTATACAACAGACATGGTCACTCTCAGATGGAACAAATCATTTTTGGATAAGCAGCTATTGAATATTTGTCTTTTTCCAGGCACCACACAAGCCTGCAAATGATTAACAATTTTACTATGTGAACCTGGACTGTGTGTGACATGTTGAAGAACACAGTAAACCGACAAACATTTAGTTTGAGATGTTCAACCAATATTTAACCAATTCTTGGGTAAATATGCACAGCATCTCAATCAACGGGTTGGATGAACCTGCCATCGCCAGATAGGCGAGATCCGCTTGCCACAGAGCAATCAAAGAATGAGTCATATCCTTGTCCCCAGGCTATGTTGTGTTTACAACCCATCAGAAACACATTTCAGTGAGGCTGTGTGAGATCTGTACTGTGTGTAGCACAAAAAAATATTGAGCAGCAAGTTGTTAGTTTAGCAGCAGATGTAATGTTGCACATGCCGAGTCAGGTCCGATGACTGATGAGAGACAATGGATGGAGTTCCCACCAAAACAGCAACAATATGCTAATGTTCCGATTCATTCTACACTTTGGCATTTCCTTCGCTCTTATCGAAATGCTTCTCTGTTGTTATTCATGCAAGGCAATACTGTAATGACTGCCGTGCAGATGTTGAAAAAGTACTGCAAGAAAGACTGGAAGCTCATAGCCGATGAACTCTGAACTCAAGAGGAAAGGCATGTCAGAAACTGAGAATAAGAGTCGACTGGCCTTTAGTTATGACAGTGAATCCTAAACTCACCTCTTGAAATGGAAATAAATAAATAACAAAGCATCTAGTAAGCTGAAGTTTAGTGTCACAAATACAGCCAGATAATAGGAGAAAATGCAGAATTATACTACAACATATTTTTATTTCTTGCAAAGTAGTTTGAATTGCCTCCTTGTTGAATTGTGCTATGCAAATAAACTGGCCTTGCCTTGCGTGGAGGCGTATGTGCTGTAAACTGTGGCTCTCTTCAACCAGATTGTCAGTCTGCTAACACTTCTAGCACGCCCTCACAGGGTTTCACAATACTGCACAATGCCTGACATTAGAACACTTTCTAATGAGACGTCTTAGTTTAAAGTCTGCCTGACAAGTTGCTGATGGGTGTGTGCGACGTGCAGGCGTATGATCATTTCGGACAATGCAGATGGCATGCGGAGCATCAGGTTTCTCTGCAATGCTTCTATTAATCCTCATCTCTGGCTGGAAGTGAGAAACTGACTGCAAATATAGCATCTTTGACCAGGCTGCACGGTGGTGCAGCGGATAGCGCTGTCACCTCACAGCAAGAAGGTATTATTGCTGTAATTTAATTTTTTAATAAGCTCCCCGATATTTTATATTTACATGAAGTTTGTTGTCCATTGATATCCATTTGTCCTTCCTACACGCAATGCTGAGCTTCACTCGTGTGTAAAGCTCTCGAATGCAAAGGCAGTTCATCCATCTTCTGTTTCACAGTTGAAACAAGCTGTCACTCTGTCTGCACAACATAATTACAGTGTCCTAGTATGTGCCCTTCCTAAACACACGGCCTCGCCCACGTGTGCCGACACACCACTTTGTATCAGTGACTGTGGATTAAACAGAGGGCTTTGTTCTTTGTCATTTTGTCCAAGTTGAAAAAGTTCATTTCCATTGGGATTTTTATGTATTCCATGTTCATTTCTAACATGTATGGCACTTGCACAAATGTCCAACACCTTGCTCATCATGCAAATATGATTATGCTTTTTTTTTTTTTTACTTCTGCACCGCTACCACTCCTCACTGTCTGGATAAATGAGACATTGTGTATATTTAATGATCACACGTGCAATATGTCATCAGGAATTACATTTCTTTTCTTTTCTTTATCACACTCAACATCACAACCATGACATCTGTATTCTTAATCTGTATATCAAAGCTTAACAGAACTGCTGGTGACCATTTTGCACCTTTTGTGAATTTTGGCACAGGTTCTACCAAATATCATAATAATCAAACTCCGTTCCATTTCATCTAATCATTTTACTTTTGTGTGATTTGCATCTAAATATGTATTACTGCAGATTTTCATCATTGATCAATCTGCCAGATCTTTTGCAGGTGAAGCCATGATTGTTTGTAATTTTAAAACGAAACAAAATGGCATCTTTCTAGCCCTATTTTACTAAAACCACATCTCACAAACTGAAGTTTTCGCTCAACTAACAGTTCAGTGCCAGAGATATTCAATTTCATATCATAGAAAGGCAAAACAAACTCATATTAATAAAACAGATCATTTTTGGCATCTTTACTTGGAAAAAATGAATTATTTTTCTATTGGTGACTATTTTTTTTCTTCCAGCTATACAAAATAAAAATCCATCCCATTGTAAATTTTCCTGACTGCTATAATTCACCTTTATCGGATAAAAAATATCCCACAATTTACTGCTAACATTGTTCATAAGCCATTTTACTGCTTTCTATAATCCTTCGCAAACTGAAGATGAACTCCTGCAGATTTCACTCCCTACATACTGATGAGGAGGAGGGACTAAATGTTATAGGTGGCACAATCCTCCTGCCAAACTTCAAGTGTGGCTCTTTCCCTGGCGCATCAAGTGAAACATGTGCATTTGTTCAGAGATCGAGCAGGAGGTGACATTTTAATCTGCTTGTTAAATTAATGACTCGCATAATGGGATCTGACCTCCAAAGCCACTGATCAGTGATGGCAAACATTTTGCATGTTGCTGCTTCATCGCGAGAAGCCAGGACTGACATGCGTTAAAGGTGACAGCGCGCGTACCTGGACACCTGCTGCTTCTCTGGCTTCTCCGAGGCATGCTTCGACTTCTTGCTGAACTTGAAGAATTTAAAGCTCTTCTTCTCCCCCCCGCCGGTCTTGTCTGCATCCTTCTCCACGGGGTCGGGCTGGCTGGCTTCGCTCTTGGACAATAACGTTTTAAAATAGTTTCTGGATGACTTCTTCGGCATCTCTGCTGGCCGGAGACACCGGATACAAGACAGTGAAGGGTTCCCCGCGCTAAGCGCGACGTCTCGAAAGCAGACGAATCAAAGAGGATGAATCGAACGGAGGGGCGGAAATAATGAACTGCGCAGCCTCCAGTTGTTGACAGGCGACAGCTGCTCCTGATGCGCTGTCATTTTCTGTGCAGGTCGAAGCGCAGGCGTGAAGACACGCCCCCGTGGAGACACGCCCACATAGATCCGTCTATCTATCTATCTATAAATTTGCATGTAGCTCACTCGGCCTCACGATGGCGTCACATCCTTGTTTTCCAATCAGAGAAGTCCCAGTGTGAGCTGCTAATTTGGTAATAAATAGACCTGTTGTAGACATAATGTCATATTCTTTAGCTAACATCTATATTTACTTTAATTGACAAAGGCTGCATATGCAATTTAAATTATACATTTGTAATAAAATCAATGTATTTTTTTTTTTTTTTGGCCAGAATTAAGCATGCAATCGACTAGAAAGTTGATTTGCTGTGGCGATCCCACGCCGGACGAGCTGAAAGAGGAAGATAATAAAATCAGGGATGAAAGACCTAATTTATCAGCAGTAGAATTACTATATAAAGCAGAGAACTGATTGATACTGTGTTTGAGTGTTGTCACTAAGTGAACTCTCCGTGTACGGTGACATTAACCCCATTTTATGTGTTTATGTGTTAAACCTTTAGACTCATTAAAGCTGATTGCTGTGGCGTCACAACCTTCTGTTGCCAGTCTCCCACGTATATGACTGGTGATTGAAAATGACTGCAACCGAAAGTCAAACACACAGAACTGGAGCAGAAGGATGAAAACACACTATATATAAACTGAATCATTTGAGCGTGCATACCATCATTTTGGCACAGGTTCTACCAAATATCATAATTATCGAAACAAAACAAACAAGCAAAACAAAACACAATCGCAACTATCTATTTGTGGTTTTAGGAAAATAGGGCTAGATTCTAGCCCTATTTTCCTAAAACCACGAATCACAAACTGACGTTTTTTGCTCAACTATAACAGTTCAGGACCAGAGATCTAATTTGCTGGTTTTGCAGTTGACAGAATTAGATGATACCGAAGAAGAGACAGACGATGGAGATGACAATGTACAACATGCACTCTAAAGTGTTTCTTATCTTAGAACTCAGGACAGAATGATGCAATAATGTATGTCAAAACACGCCATAATGTAATTAGTGACTCATAATTCCCCTGATAGAGGTACAACAACATTACACAGTCACAGCAACATAGTTAAATCAATGAAAGATGAATCAACATTTTGTTCCGTTTAGAACCCCTATTTGGAACTTTCTGTGCGTAAAGTTCATATCGGGTTTAAGTTCGCACTGAAAACACAAAATAAAATGAAAAGGCTTAAAATAAAATGAATTTATTGAACATTTCAAGTAAAGGTAATATCGCTGCAGTAATCAGAAGGAGAACAGCAGTGAATGTGATTTTATATTCTGTAATTGATTTTCTGGTAATGTTAAGATAATGATGCGACAACAGAAAAACACAAATGTCAGGGCCCAGTTCTGATACTGTACTAAACGAATGAACTCGAGCTGGGTGATGGCTTTCTCAGAGTAAAAGTGAAAGCAGCAGAGATTGGATTTTAGCTATAGGGATCAAAACATATTCAAGTTTCAACACAATGTTTTCAGGTGAGTAGCCTTTGACTCCATAGTAATTGAGGCTGTGAGTGTTTTAGTGTATACCCCTGAGGGATACCTCCGGTTCTCGGGAATACTGACAACAAAGCGATGACTCCATGTACTCTTACTATGAGGCAGTGATTCCTGTAAGTCATTTAGTCATGATCCCAATGAAACATTTATACACAAAGGATCAGGAAATTCACAGGGATCAGATCTAGTTTCTGGGAGTTTAGAGATTAGATGCGTAATCTGACATGATACTGACCACAATGGAAATATTCATTGGTACCTTATAAGTTCCACTGAATGAAACTTCCTTGCATGTGAAGACATGAGCATGATGTATTCAGTAATGATCATGTGTTCCAGTGATCTTCCGATAAACATCTGAAGAGGTAGATCATGCCCCCCCCCCCCCCCTTGACTCATTCTGACACTGTTGTGTTAGCTGAGGTGCGTTTCTTTCACTTTTGTTAGTAGTTGACCTTATGAGGCATGTTGCGAATTTTGCATAAACAGAATGGCTGCTTCTGAGGATCTACATTTTGATATTGCTCTAAATCATGTCCCGTAGTTGTTTTTCTTTGTTTACATAACATTTTTTTAAACGGTAAATGGACTGCACTTATATAGCGCTTTTCCACCGCTTCGCGGTGCTCAAAGCGCTTTACATTCGGCCTCACATTCACCCACTCACACACACATTCATACTCCAGTGGGCGACTGCTGCCATGCAAGGTGTGGCCAGACCCACTGGGAGCAATTTGGGGTTCAGTGTCCTGCCCAAGGACGCTTCGACATGCAGACAGTCAGAGCTGGGATTCGAACCACCGACCTTCTGATCACTGGACGACCCACTCTACCAACTGAGCCACATTCTAAAATTCGAAATAATTCTTTTCAGTGAGCAGAGATGACATACTGAAGAGAAAATGGCTCAGACAAGCAACAAAACAATGAAAAATAAAGGAAATACCAGTGCTCAGTAAATTTAAATTCAAATGCCAAGGTGGACTTCTCTCTGTTTTTTTTGCCTTTTTTTTTTTTTTTTCCATTTTGAGAAAATGCATGGTCTCATTGATCCACCTTTGAATTTGGCTTGGTGGTCTGAATTACAGATGATACAGCAAGAATTCAAAGAAAAAGCCATGGCTAAATTGCCTGACATGCAATTTCTGAAGGAACCTCAAACATTTAGGACCATACATGAGTGTCAAAATTGTTACCTAACCTAATTGATTAAGCTTGAGCTTAGAAATGCGAAGTCAGTTCAACCTTAATTCACAATCAGGCCCAGTATCATGGAAATAGGAGATGATATTCTGTAATCTCCTGATATATTTTTACTCTCTTCATTATATTTGTAAGTTAAGCATCATCCATGGGAGGACTGTGGAAGGCTTTGGTCACAGAGAGCGAGTACATTTAGCTTGTTTAAAATCTATTGCACATAATGTAATGGCAGCTCTTACTTATCACTAATTTGATTAACCGCCTTAAACATTTTGCCTTTAGCAAACACATTTTACACTACTGATTAAATATATTATATATGTGGGAGTTTCTTTTTCTTTAGTGGTGAGCCTCAAACATGTCTTATAAATACAACGAAACTGCGCTATTTTCAAGTGGCATCAGAATGATATTGCTTGAAAATGGCAGATGTGGAAAAACAGGCAAATCTGAAGTCTCCATCCCCACCAGGAGCTTCATTGTGAATTAATATTAGTTTGTGTTAACACGCAAAAGACTGATTAACAGCTGCTGGTACTGACCTCGGGTAGTTAGCACCAGGTGTGATTCCTGCCATGTTGGCTGATGTGGCATTTTGTTATATTCACTCACTATCTGAAAGACTATTCCTATTTCTGAAATAATATTTCAGGCATGTCACGACATCACTCGGTAAATCAAAATCATGCTTGAAAAACTATGATTTAAGTAATTTCTGGTCTGAATTCAGCATAAAATCTGAAAATCAGAGAAACACTTCAGAATTCTGAGAGTAAATCCAATCATTCTGACTGTGTTGACTGTATTTAAACAAAAATCAATTCTGTTCCTGACTTAAAAATCAGGAGTTTAAAATAGATACAAAATAATGTGGCTCCCATTCTGTTTCATAGTGAGAGACAGGAAAGAAAGAGAAAGAACAAAAGTTAGACAAGACCAAGGCCAGCTCAGAAAGCACACAGTGAGATAAAGACAGGCAAACAGGGAACGTTTAGCTGCATTATAAAGCATCTGCTCCTGCTAAAGAGGGATAATAAAAAACACATCTGAGCAGAACGAAAGATCCAAGAGTAAGAACACATGTGATTTGTGACCAAGAAGGGTTGCTAAAGTTAACCAACACAATGAACTTGTTGCTTGCCATCTCAGAATATACTGGAAGTTTGGTTGTGCTATTCCTGTTATGGTTCTGGGTTTTATATTCCTGTTTTTCCTGTTATAGATGTATCATGTTTATTTGGTTATTTCCTTTTAGCTTTACAGGTTTACTGTAATTCCCCCATCTTTCCACTTTGTAGACAAGATGGCAACCATAAAATTTCCATCGTTCCACACTCGACATTTGGGCCGTCCTGAGCGTGTCATCCACACAATACTCCTTGTTTACTACAATCTTGGCATGCTTAGTCGTGTCAACACATGACTTTGCTCAAAATGGAAAGGTTGGGTAAGGAAATATGCCACTGGGAACGCAGTACAAGTGTTTCCTTCCTCTAATGCCAGTTCATTCCACGTTTCCTTCTGTGGATTTCCTGTACCACTTGTCCTTGTAAGGTTTGTTTTGTTTTAAGTTTGTTCGTATTATAAAAATGAGCAACAGAGGAAATAAAAGCATTGCAAGTGAAAGCAAAAGTCTTTTGATAAAAAAAAGTCTCAGATGAAGATCTCGTGCTGGCTGTACTTTTATTTAATGATGAAACCATGTTCCACACTTACATGTAAGTGAATGTAAGTTAATTTCTGTGCAGTCCTATACCCAGGGGAATTTAATGCAGCATTAGCCAGTGACTCTATTTCCCAGGGAGCCAAAACTGCTTCAGGGCCCCAGCTTCCCTGTGGTCTTACCTTCTCAGCATCGGTCCCCTGCCCAGCACCCTGAGTGGCTGTCATTGTTGCTGATCTCTGGCTTAGCCACAAGACAGTAAATCAGTAAATTAACAATGATTTTATCTTTTATTTTTTTCCTCCTCAAGTCCCCATAATTAATATGTGATTTGATAAATCACAAGTTTAAAACCAGCTTCTGCTAATAATGTACATTAGGAAGTATTTTACATATGATTTCAAAGACCTGCATGAGTCAAACATAGATTTTGTTTGGATCAGTCATGCCTTTAACACACCATTCTGTTGTCATGAGAAAATCAGAAAAAAAGAACAACAGATTTTCAATTTACCGTTAAAGGTATTGTCACACACAGTCATTTTGTAATGAAACAATCATACATCAGCAGTGCTTTTTCTGAGTTTCACCGGCCAGTTTCATTTCCTGCATCTTCAAGGAAATTGTCTGCAAGTGAACCAATCAGCGGGGTGTAGCCTGGGACTTCCGAAAGGTTATTACCAGCAAGCACAGGTTCAACAAGAGTTTTTGTGATGTGTTCTGTACTTATATGTTTTTTTGTAATTTAGTCATTACTGTTACATGTTGCACAACTTCACAGAGAAAGATTCCGAGTATGTGAACCCTCATTGACAATGGCAATAAACACCTTCTGAATCTGAGTTCTCAAAGTCTTATACGCTGTTACATTATCTACATTATGAAGGATATATATATGTATTTTTGACTTTAAGTTATTCTATTCAACAATCACATTTGATCGTTTAATATATCAAAAAGATTGACAGCCAGCACTGTAATTGTTAGAGCTGTTTCAAAATCAGAGCTAATTGTGAGCAGCAAAGATTTGGGTAATATGGTAAAACCCTGAATCAGTAAAAAAAAAACAAAAAAAACACACACACACAGAAGAAATAAAGGAAGGTAACAATCTACAAGTGAAAAGAAATCTATTTTGTTAAATAAGTATTAGATGAAGTACTCGTTATTGAAGTGAATCATTATTTCATTTTATTCATATTTTATTTTTTCAAATTAAATTTCTTCCAAAATATAGGATGATGCAGGTCACACCTTTTGCTCCAAGCTTATAATCATGAAATGTGAGTCATTAGTATTAGAAACTGTCTGCCTGTATATTATTTCACAAAGTGAGACAGAGCATGGTCCCAGGATGGACCCCTGGAGGACTCCACAAAATAATACATCACTTAAAAATTAGATTTTGAGGGGAGAGAAAAGGGTTTGACAGCGACAAACAAAGCTAATATTGTGCTGCCCCAATAATGTATTACATTAAGATGGCAAAAGTCTCTTGTAGGTGTATGAGGGTGATTCATTCCATGAAGGAGGTTATGTTTTTACCTGTCAATTTTAATTTAGTTACAGATACAGATTACTGATATATCGATTCTGCCAAAAAAATATCAGAATGGATTTCCATGAATTTTGTGGAATATAAATTTGAAAGAAATTATTGTGTGGTTTAAGAAAAAGGGAGTGAGTTTTAAACAGGTTCCACAATTATACAAAACAAGGCCCCTGATGCACTGGTGACACATCCAGGGTGTACGCTGACTTTCTAGTCAGCTGTGAATCTGCCTCATCATCAGCGACTGCGTATTAAAGGATCTGATTAAACCCCTATGCTCTGCCATCAATAACACAATCCTTCATTAATAGGAGACCTCACAGTGACTGTAGTCAGAATGTAAACCAAGAATGAAGGCAGGAAAGACTAGAATATAGAATATATAGAAACAATAACTTTAATATGCTTCATCATGCAAATAGAAATGTATAATCAAAATAGTCTCTCACATAAACATTCTTGTCATCCTTGTCAAGTATGGTTGAGGTCAAATGTCTCCCTCTGCTGGCGAGAACAGGTGACTTTAATGCCATGTAGCTTAGATATGCGACACGTCCAACTAGAAAAGGCAGACGTTAGTAAGAGGGTCCGAAAGGTATACCACTGATGCCTGAAGAGGCTAATATTAAGACTATCTGAAACTCATTAGTAGCGATGGTGTCTTAAGTAAATAGTTTTCCCTATGTTTCCCCACAGCTTTCCCTAACTGTCCCCACATATTACCAGTTATAAGTATAATCAAGTATTAAAGGGTGTGATTATAACCATCATGATTATGAGTTAACAGTGTCACGAATTGAAGGTCACTGAAAAAGAAATGTATTAAAATTATGAATGTAATCTCAAGCAATCAAGATTATACTGAATAACAGGTGTGTTTTATGTGATTAGTCACTATGATGGAATGTGTTTCTGTGTCTTGCACCAAACTCATGATCTGATGTTTTGTATACATTACATTAATCATTAAACCAGAATCAGATTAGTGACCAGAAATGAATGTGTTTTTAAAGATAAGGGAAAAACCCAGATAGGAGAGCCTATTGAGGAGTATTGCCTAGCCAGGATGACTCATAGGAGAGCAGAAGAAGGAGGGGGACTGAGGTCGTTGAGGTGTTCCATGGAAAACGACCGACGGACTCCTTAAGCTGAGAGCGGGATGTTTGAGGAACCGGACTGCATTGTTGTTGCTGCATCACGCTATCACGGCGGGTACCGTTCTGATAAAAGGACGACAACTGTGGAGCAACGCCAAAGAGGTGGTAATTGTAACCTCAGAGAAAAGACGCGATCAATGGCAGCGAAAGCGGGTGAAAGAAACCTTGAAAGCATCGTTGGTCGAGGAGATCGAGAAGCCTATGGAACCAGTCGTTAGATCTAAGGAGTCGTCTAGACACCTACGGCCACAAGCATCATCTTCGCCGAGATCTGAAGTACTAGGGACCACAGAGCCGACCAGCGCCAGGCAGAGCCAATAAGAACAGATATCGGTGTTCTATGAGGGACCTCATCAGTCAACCAGCGATCCTTGTGTAATGGTAGAGCCGAGCTGTACGCCGCAAGGGAGAGAAATGCCGAGGCTGACGCCAGAGAACACCGTACAGTCGCCACAGAGTCAACCTTCTCCGTCAATGGAACACCAGTTGCCACCACAGAGAAATGAAATTCAGCGGGATCATCGAGAAGAACCCGTGGTAAACTACACCGTCGTTAATGCCCCCGAGGAACAAGTGGTAGAAGAAAAAGAAGAACAGCAGCCACGGGGAGTAGTCAGCGACAGTGAGGAGGAAGAATGCGAGTCCGTAGCCGTAGACAACGTAACTCGCCACGGACTTGTTAAAATAGGAAAACGTAGAGGAAGAAAAATAAGCCCCCTCTGTACAATGTGTTCACCGTATCCCAGAGACTGGCCAGAGACCTGAACCTAGGATTTGTCGAGACCAAAGACGGCAGAAAGACATTTGTGCCCGAAGTGGGACAAACTGATCATGATGTTCCCCAGGTTTGGCAAGACTCACAGGGAGAAAAATGGACGATACCGGTCACAGCGACGGTAGAAGAATGGACAAATTTCCTGTTAGCCCCATCGTACCCATCCATGTTGGACTGTATGGAACTAACCGAGAAATTTAGAGTGGGCTTCACGTCTCTGATGTACGATGTGATGCTACGACGCTTAAAAACAACGGCTAAGAAAAGAGCAAAAGAAACATTCAAAAGACAGAGAAACGTTGTATCGGAAAGTGAGGAAGAGGCTGAAGAGCTCCCACTACAACGAACAAGACGGTCTGAAGGACTAGTGGAAAGAGGTAAAAAAGAGCCGGCCATTAGGCGTGAGGAACCTCCGGTAGAGCTCCTGATAACCCAGCATGGAGTAACAACCGGACCAGCCCTGTCGGAGTTAAAGAAACTACGGCTGACAGTAGCCCCCAAAAGACCGGACCAACCGCTACTAGAGTACCTGAAGCAAGTATGGCCGCTGGTGAGAGCTAACACCGCCTGCGAAGAAGCAAAGCGAACGTGGTTGTCAAGCGCCACGAAAGACCCTTTGGGGCCAGACAGCACCGCTGAAGAACATTACAAGCGGCTAGTCCTAGACGAGGTCGATGATGAAGACACCCATATCGACAAGGCTCGGAGCAAGCTCCGAAACGGACAGACCTTAACCCAAGTTTGGTACAATCTTGAAAGGGCTATACCAGATGAAAGAAAAGTAAGAGTGCGACGGAAAGTAGTGAAGGGAATACAGAATGACATGGACTTGCACCAAACTCATGATCTGGTGTTTTGTATGCATTACATTAAACATTAAACCAGAATCAGATTAGTGACCAGAAAGGAATGTGTTTTTGAAGATAAGGGAAAAACCCAGATAGGAGAGCCTATTGAGGAGTATTGCCTAGGAAAGTGCAGTAGCAAGGATGCCGCATAGGAGAGCAGAAGAAGGAGGGGGACTGAGGTCGTTGAGGTGTTCCATGGAAAAATACCCGAATCCTGATGGTGTGAAAACTCCCTTCATTGAGAGGGAGCCCAAAGGATTATAAAAGCTCGTCTCCGTACAAGAGACGGCCGAGATTGCTCCAGAGCCCTTGCTGAGCGCCAGCCTACAACGGACAAGAGCAGTGTGCCTTTCCAGGGCACGTTATCTTTTTGATCATCGAAAAAAGGAATTCCTCTCCATCACGGCTCTCTCTCCCCCTTACTAGGGGAGCAAAGGATAGGGAAAAGATCAGGGTAGGATGATTTGAGTTCTTTGGACGATGATTATTATTATTATTATCATGATTTGATTCTTTTTTGATTACCTATTTGATGTTACTAATTGTGTTGCTTTTTGCCCAGCTCAACGCCATTTACTCCTAAAAAACCAAGCCTATAATAAATTACCAAAAAGCATACTTCCCGCTTCGACTTCTTCCTTGACGTAAAACGAAGTCACAGCTTTATGCCAGTAAATAAATAAACAAGAGAAATTCCACCACCTGTTAAAAATAAAAGAAATGGATGCTGCCCTCGAGACCTGATTCGTCCAGGTCTCCAAATCAACCCGAGTACCAAGTTGCACCAAAACCTAGAGAAGCAGTTCACGTTACTGACCCGATCCGTCGCACGCGGTAGCCTAAAAGTAAAATAAGACGGGTCTCTTCGGGGGCCGCGGTGTTGTGGAGGTTAGCAGGGCAGAGGTCAGATAAACTAAGTAGTGAATAGAATCGGGCTAATGCTTCCACAAATCCATCAGCCTACAAACCGAAAAAGAAGATCTCCTCCTCGTTCCCAACATCAAAAACAACAAACGTAGGATCGGTTTTAATCCTATATTGAATTGGAGGGCTGCGCACCCAGTAGTAGTAGTAAGAAATCAGGAGCTGCGGTTCGTTTTTAGTTTCCTTAAAGATAAAGAAGAAAGTGAAGGTAACTAATGAGAAAACCAATAGTCTCCCCTTTTTACATACTCCTGGTGCCTAAATATACCCGGGGTTTTACATCCTCTAACTTGTTTACAAAATAAACTACATAGACAATCATGTTGTAAAAAGGCAATAAACAACAATTCTAAAGTATTAATGAAAGAAGTACATTACTGGCTCCAAAAAAAGCTGACTGATCTAGTTACACTTTTATTCCAATGCTATGTGACAAAAACAATATTAACAAGTGAAATTCTGTGCTTCTTGTCTTTGCGCTCAAATGCTGAGCATGAGGTGAAATCAGATTTGGATGAAGCATCATTTTACATTTCTGATAACAATTTGCAGTGTCTCCAGATTTAAGCAAAAAGCTACACACACAGTGTCTTCATCATATCTTGTGTACAAACTTCCTCATGGTACCTCGATTACATTGAATCTGTAACATTTTGGGTTCTTTAAAAAAAGAAAAATCATGATTTTGGTACGTTTGGAGAGTGCGCTTTTGTTTCCTTGATATCCAAATCAGCAGAGTGAAGTTGCAAAATGATGAACAAAGAAAGTAACAAATGGTTGGTTTGAACTTTTTTCTTTCCTATATAAAGTTTGTTAGTTGAACAATGATCCAAAAACAGTGCTACACTTTCACGATCTTTGCATATAATTTTGGCAATTGCTCATTAGCGCACAGTTTCAAGATACCGGATTTCTCAATTTATCATGAATAAATAAAACATTTCCAAAGAGTTGGGAGCAGAACGGCGTTCTGTGCCATCGCTGTTCCCAGTTGTTCTTCCACTCGTGTACATTCATTCCACAGCCCAAACACTCACACAAAGTTAAAGAATGCGCTACATAACAAATAAGGACTCTTCCACTGATAATATCAAATCTCCTTGAAAATGTCTACACATTTAAAAAAAAACAACTAACACGAGCAGAAAACAATAAAACCATGAAAGCTAGATAAATAGAGATGAGTCAATTTTATATATATATATAAAAAAAGTAACCAGTTAAATCACAAAAATAGAAAACACTTCTCGACCTGAGTGAAAAGAGTTTTAAATAATTCACAGTTTAACAACATCCTCAGCACTTTCATTTCTTGAACACATAATTGGAGGATGGACAATCACGGGATACCGTCAGTCTTTGGGACGCTCTTCTTTTGGTGCTGTGCTCATTGGCAGATGGAAGTTAATGCATTCCTTTTATACCCTTCATGTACAACAGGGAGTTCTATTTGGCGACAATGTTATGCTTGATTTGTTATTTTTTCTTCACATTTCCCCCCCTCTTTTATTTCCTCACTGTCCTTCTGTCTTCACTGCTGGGTGTTTGTGGAGATGAACAACACTGGCCCTCTCCTGATAGGCCGTTGGAAGGCTGTGGTGTGAAGCTGATATTGCTGATTGGGCCACAGGCATTGATGGTGTGTTAATAGCCGACGTCAGCGCTTTCAGTAGCATGGTGGCCTCCTTCTGGTCCTCTTTCCCTTCACCCTCCAAAGTGCGAGCCAGCCACTGCTCCACGGCTTCCTCCACCTGTAGCGCCGTTGCCGTCTCCGTGAGCGTGTCGGCCTCTTGGCTGGCGTCAAACTGCTCCACCATTTCTTTTATGTGTATGTTAACAGAAGAGCTGAGGTTCGCCAAGCAGCAGTTGTGCTGGTGTATGCGGAGGGAGA
The DNA here is from genome assembly GCF_040956055.1 of Brachionichthys hirsutus. NCBI lineage: Eukaryota > Metazoa > Chordata > Actinopteri > Lophiiformes > Brachionichthyidae > Brachionichthys > Brachionichthys hirsutus. The sequence continues at coordinate 8,070,101 of NC_090909.1, forward strand.
AGTGATGGAAGAAGGCGTGGGAGCACAGCCGGCAGTGGTAGTGGCGGTCACGGCTGCTGTGGAGACGGCGGTGCAGTTTCAGGTGGATATATTGGGTGAATTTGGTGTTGCACAGCTTGCACTGGTAAGGTTTCTCTCCAGAGTGGAGCCGCAGGTGCGTTTTCAAGTTGCTGGTACTGCTGAAGCGTTTGTGACACACCTGAAAAAAGTATGAAAACAAAGATAAAAGTTTCTGTCAGCAGCAGCCACATGACTGATGAACATAGTAGCGTGACAATGACTGTCGGCGGGCATATTCTGGGAACTGGGGCATGACATTTTGACTTCATTCGTAATAAGACGTCAGGTTGACCATGCTATTCCAGTCCTCTGGGAGGGACAAGTTCTATTGTCACTCTTGAGACTCACACCCTTAGAGTCACACTCGCAAACAAAAGCAGAAAGTGAGTGAGACCATGTGCCATCAGAAAGGTATGTGGGCGTAGTGTGTGTGCCGCAAGCCTGTCACGCTTGCAAGCGTCATGGCAAATGCTGCTACCAACTTAACAGAGGCTTCCAATAGAGACACGCACCAAGTCATTTCTCAACACACCTGGCATTCATGTGGCTTTTCCCCTGTGTGGACCAGGTGATGCTTCTGGAGGTGGGCGAGCTGAGTGAAACTCTTTTTACAAAGGTTGCACTGGAAGGGTCTCTCGCCGCTGTGCACTCGAAGATGGACCTGCATTCATAAATAAAATAATAAGCACCGTTATCAGATGACACGTGGTGAGCAGCAGATTTCTACGAGCGAGGGGCTGTGAGCCATTACCTTGAGGTTGGAGAGCTGTCCGAAAGTCTTGGAGCAGATATTGCATTCATACTTGATCTTTCCATTCTGCTTCTTCAGTGGGTAGGGAAGAGATCTGTGGCCCGGGCCGTTGCGTGGTGCTGTGTTGCTTTTGGCTGTAGCCAGGCTAAGATTCATGGCTTCTTCGCAACCAGGGGGGGACTGGTCGGGAGACTGTTGCTGACTGGTGGGCTTTGGCAGTGGGGAGAGGTCTGGGGTTGCTGGGGCACCTCGTGGTGGTGACACATTTGGGGTTAATTCTTTCAGCCCCCCCTGTGGAGACGCAGGGTATGGAAGGGACATAGGAAGTAGATTAGGCTGGCCGATGGGAGGATACGGAAGTCCGTCTGTGCCCAGGTAGCTGCTGTATCGGAGAGATCCCCTTGAGGGCAGCATCCCGGGAAACGGAGGGGAGTATGAGGGCAGGAGAAGGCGAGGATAGTGGGGGCTGTAATGTGAAAGGAGCGGGTAAGTGGGGTGAAGGGGTCGGGACTGGGGATAAATGGGGTATGATGAAATAAGGCCCTCCCTGTGGCTGTAGAGGCCATGGAGGTGAAGAGGGAGATTTCCCTGAGGAGATGAGAGGGCAGGATGGGAATCGAGTAGATATGATTGATTTGAGCCGATTTCGGCCTCTCTGTGGTCGGACTGAAGGGTAAGAATGTTCCCCCAGTCTTTTTGATCTTTGTCACTCTTCACCTCCTCGTCAACCTTTTTGCTGAAGTCCACGATTTGCTCATCAGGAGTGACAGGCGGAGTGTCTCTCTCTAACATCTCCACATCTATTTTCTGCTCTTCATTTCCATCCCTCTCCTCTTTTACCAGCTCCTTTGCTCCGTCTTTAAAGCACGTCTGCTGAGGTAGGTGCCGTTTGGTGTAATCGCACTCGCGATCTTCATCAGAACAACATTCTGTAAGAAAGGAATTTGGAATGCACTGAGAATTGTAACAAAGCAAAAATAACTGCATCAGAGGAAAATGTGAAATCAATACTACATTATAATATCTAACTCATCCATAAATGTACGGTTATAATGTTCTCACATGCAAACACACATCAGCCCACAGAGTGTACTCCCTCTTATCGTAAATGAGCATAGTTTTGGTTTTGAGTTCATGACAGGTTTCTGATTGTCAATCACAGCATGGATTTTGGCGTGGGACGGTAGGTTGTAGGTAAAGTGAGTGGGAGTCGTGGCGTTATATCACAGATGAGCAGCCTTACGTCACCATTCTGAGTTTCATTTTTGCAATGTCTTCTTGGTATTCTTCTTACCGTGCTGGCCACAAGAAAATGTGAAACACATCTTCCTTTTTTCCTTCTCTTTCTGCTTTTGAGAAGCCTTTTGTTGCTTTACTGCTTGAATTGCAATTAAAGTCATTTTAAAGGCTGTACCAGTATTTCTGCATGTTCTAGGCTATTTGAAAAGATTGATTTGGACTTTTAATTGATATATATACATATATTTTAATACAAAAATATCTTGCAATGGCTTCTGCATTATTTTTTCTGTCTTAGTTTTTCATATGATTACAGCTATGCATTTAACAGACTCTGGCGCTTTCACATTAAAACATGCAGAAGATTTAACAACTTCTATTTGAGCTGTCAATCAAAAGCACCTTTATGAAATATCACAAAGTCAAGCCTTGAAGACAAACATTGAGCAAACCTGGACTTAGGGCGGGGGGAACGAAGGTGAAAGCTTTTAAATCCCTTAAGTGGATAAAACAATACAAATATACTGCCTAGCGTTAGTCACCAAGGTGAACGGCGATGCAGCTGGTGAATCCAGGTGAGTCACCAGACGATGTGGCAACACAGGATGATGAGGATATGACTTGCGATTCTACTAATAGATGAAAACTAATGACTCATTATGATACTTTGTCCCACCATTATTGCTCTTATGTTTCTCAACGGCATTGATATAATATCAATGGAAAACGGAGAAATACCATCGCATCTGCTACAGCTTGTACGAGATAATGAGATGAAGTGTTTATTTCACTGGAAGGGAATAATAACTATTCGCATTAAAGTGAAAGTATTTTGCCGATTACGTTCATCTCATCCTGAAATAGACTTTTTGCTATATATTTCATCATTTTACCAGATCTTGAATCAAAAATCTAGAAATTTGCTGAATTAGATGTCAAAAGCAGCTCAAGTTCAGCAAGGTTGTTTGCTGTGGGTTGCACGGAGCCAATAAACTTTAATTCCAGCAGCCTCTGCCACATTTAAAAGAAGTACCAAACCTTTCACACAAAGCCTGAAGGTTTTTGGAACTTCCTTTTTGCTAAATTGAATTATAGGCTTTGAAACTCACTGTTCTTCATGGGAACCTGCTGGCTGCAGAGCCTCTGGGCAAACTCCTGGCTGTACCACACCAGCAGCTCCTGGTTGGGCTCCACTGGTCGGATGGTGTAGAAGTAGATGTCCTCGCTGTTCTGGCACGCCACCAGGTTCTGTTCGGCCAGAGATCGGGCTGGGTTGACGTAACGCATCCAGTTGCTCCTATGGATGTCATAGCCATCGACGAAGTTCTGAAGCTCCCCGCCGCTATAAATCTGCAGAAGAGGAAAAAAGAGGCATTTTACAGATGTAATAATAAAATGATGTCATAAAATTAGCATATTTTAGTTGTATATTGCAATATTTGACGTTTAATAGAGTAAATGAATAAAGTATTTTACATGCTGCAGGTTTCAGCATTGGGTGCTCACATATTTACCGTAATTGCTGAACTATTATGCGCACCTGTGAAAAAGCCGCACCCACTGAATTAAAAAATATATATATTTTGTACTAAAATAAGCCGCACATATTCGTAAGCCACAAGTGCAATCAGATCCGTAACTTCGGGATAAGGATTGGCTCTAGGGGCTGGGTCGGTCGGGCTGGGGTGCGAAGCGGGGCTGGGCTCGAGCCGCGGCTGGGGGAGCAGTCGCCCCGTCGCCCTCCCCTCTCCGCCCGTCGGAGGCTGCGCGGCGCGCGCGCCCGCCTGGCGGGGTGTCCCCGTCCCCCTTGCCCCGTGCCCCTCATCCTCCGTCCGCGGGAGCGTGGTGCGGCAGGGGTGGGGACGCCCGGGAGGTCGAGGGGGTGGGTTCCTTCCCCGCTACGCGGCGCGTCCGACGCCGCGTAGCGGATGGCGGACAGGCGGCGGGGACCGGGTACGGCGGTCCGGCGGCGGCGACTCTGGACGAGCGCCGGGCGCTTCTCGCGGATCTCCCCAGCTACGCGCAAGCGGGGCTTTCCCTCCGGGCGGGCGGGCGTTAATTTTGTAACGAAAATAAATAGGCTTTAACGAAACACGGCTCGTAACGAAAGTGGGAAAATATACGTAAATTTGCCGCGTCGTTGCATAAACCGCAAGGTTCAAAATATTGGAAAAAAGTAGCGGCTTGTACACCGGGAATTACGGTAGTTGTAATTTAACAGACACGCACGCAAAGCAGATTAAAAGCCACACTTTGACTAACAAAGAAATTAAATACAAACTAATCACCTGTGCCATGTACAGTAAAATATCCTTTATCCTCCTCAGTTATCAGCATAACAGTACGTTTGGCTCCTGTGACCTGCGCCCTGCGGCTGAGCTCTGTGTTGTCTCCAGTATCGAACTCGTGTGCGTGCGTGTGTGTGTTTAAGACGATGTTGTCACTTTATGTGAGCGTGAGGCATGAAGGCGTGGCCTCTTTTACTTTCCTTCTCATTTCTTTTCTTTCTTTTTCCCTCTCCCTTCAGAGAATTTTGATTGTTTCTGTTCTGATATTTAGGTTAATGAAATGCATACTTATGTAGAAAACATTTTAGACAACAACAACAACAACAACAAAATGGGTTGTGAAAAGCAAAACAGTGAAGGAAATGTAAGTGCCTGAAAACAGCTGGCAGAGAACCAAAGCCCCACAGTGACGACGCACGCTTTCGACCGCACGTCCACGCCTCGTCATCCACCTGCTGTGTCATGTGGCAGTGGAACGTCAAACTTTCACTCCATGCCGGAAGGAACATATCTTACAGGAAATAAGGTAGGAAGGAAAATATGTGGGAAGGCTGAAAAAGTCCTCAAGAGATTGATTGAAAAAAATCCTAAATTACAAAAGATATGACTGGATGAGACAGAGAAAATAAATCAAAGATAAAAAAAAAAACGGGGTGGAGCAACAGGAATTGTTTGGCTGTTTGTGTACAATAGCCCCTTCCTTTGTGTCTGTGACACATGCTTTGTTGAACCTGTGTGCCAGTAAGGCTCCGACTGCGGGATCGTTGATTCATTGTCAGACAGACGTTTACAACTTCCTCTAAAATTTTGACCAAAACCCCACACGCCACAAGTCTGTGTGAATGTTTCCTTACTGCTGTACTCACATGGGTTTGACGTGAAACTAATGCATCTCAGCAATCAATCTTTTTTTTTTTTTCATGAATGATTGCAGAAGATGAAAACATGTCCTTACCTGCTCCGCAAACATTCACCAGCTCATTTAGTCACATTTAGATTCCCAGCCTTTCCCATTCTTATTTCCATTGAGAAATTGTATTGCTAAAAGTGTAGATACGTCGATGTGTCGTTTCTCTTACCCTCCAGAAGTATTTCCTGTTGGCCTGTTTGGGGACATTGTCTTTGGTGTAGATGTCTCCTTGCAGGGGTCCAAAACGTGTTCCCTGAGGGATGTACTCTTTGCTGAACACACCTGTCACCTGGAACAAAAAAATAATCAACGGCCATTAACCATCATCCACGTCTTATGTAGAATATAACACAGCAACTCAATGCTTAGTTTTTATGGTGGAACATAAAAGGTGATTTCTCATTTAACCAGAGTCAGTGTTCGTTGGCTTGTTGTCATGCTGACCCAGACAGATCTAGAAGCACCTTAAGAGGTGGCACACTTTGGACACTAATGAGTTTAAAGAATGAAGAGTAATACTTTCTCTGACCTACTCCACTGGTCTCTGACCTGCTATCCTATACAGAAAGGAAGCAGTGTTACCTGTTTTTCTTTTTGTGTGTAAATTCATGAATAATTGACTTTCATTTAATATTTTAAAGTCATCAATTAGGCGATATTCAAAAAGCACAGATGCAAATTGTGCAAGAACATTCCTGGAGTTCCTGGAGCATTTCAAAGCTTGTCCATACATTAATAAGGAACCAACGTAACGTAATATGAAGCAAGAACAAAACTTGCCCTGCTCTGCATGTTCATGAGTCATTTCTGAACTTCTGAGATGGTCTTTCAGGGTGTTGCACAAGAAAAAAAAAAATCTAAACTGAGGATATACACAATATGTCAGTGTCCTCTCTGTTTCGCAACCGGCTTTAGGATTGCGTTCATAGAAAGCACACAGCCTTCCACAAAGGCCTTTGTGGTCAACCTTAAATATCTCTACCCCTCACGTATAAACTCACACGTCCTCTTTTTTTATCATGTTGCATTTCCTGTCATTTCAGGAAGACTCAACTGAACCCAAAAGGATTTTCATTGGATCCTTTGAAAAAGTCAAATCTTAAAAAGATTATGATCTTTTAACACACTGTGGAGTGTGGAGGCAGCATTGGGGAAACAACAGGTCAATGGGAGCAGCATGATTAAGTTTGCCAAGTAGCCATTGGGGCAAGTGAGGTGATTCCTGATGCTGTGAACCAATGTGACAGCGACATTGTGCTTCGCTGCCGTTGCGTGACTAATAAATTGCTGCTTAACCGTTCAGTGCAGCCAGGTTGGTAGGAGGGGTGTGGGCGTTCCTAAGAAGACCCACGCTATGACACTCCTCAACACCCTCCTTTGCTCCTACCCTCCCCCCAATGCCCTGTCTTTTCTTGACCCTCTAGAAATAGCTTGTGTGCCCGCTAAGTTGAAGCCTGTTGCCTGGCCGGCTGCCTGGCCCCAACGAAAGTTAATCATCTGGTTTTAACCTAAATCCCCCATCGTCACCCACCTCTTCCCAGCATCCCCCCCCCCCTCCCCCCATCTATTTCCTCCCTCCGTTGCTTCCCTCTCTGCCCACTAGCACCCATTGGTTTGGTAGATCCCCATCTGCCCCCTGCCCCAACTCTTGTTCAAATTTCCTGGCACACTTTGGAATAGAAATGAGAAGAAAATTACATTTGGAAAATGAGTAAATATATTAGGAGTTAAAGGAAGGTATGCCCAAAAATGCTCAATGTGCTGCACAAGTATGGTAAGTGTCTTAATGATGATAAGCCAGGATAAGCTTATATATATGTTATTCCTGATAGATCTTTGTCTTTCGTGGACGGCGACACCCAAAGGAGCTGCTTATGATCTTAACAGAAAACTTTCCCAACTCAAATTAGCCAAGGATGAAGACTGAACGTGCAGGAAGGGAAACCAGTCAAAGGCAAAGCAGATTACTGGCAAAACCGCGAGCCTGTGCTCATTTTCATTTCTCTTTTCTCATGTGAAGTATTTCTAGTTGACCACATATGCATATACATTTGTGAGACATTGCAAAACCAGTGTGATTGTATTAACTAAGAAGTGTTGTACAGCAATTTGAATTCAGAGGTCTTCAAAAAAGATTTTATCCCCTTAATTTATATATTTGTTTCCTCATCTTGCAATAGTAAGTGTTGCAGTGATGAGGAAGGGTTGAAAGGTTGAGGGCTACATAAGAGGAACAGCATGACGAAAGTGTTGCCTATAGGTCAGAACACAAAGAGGAAGGCCACAGCAAAGTTAATCGTGAGCATCAGAATAATTTTGTAGTGCATTCAGATAAACTACAAAATAAGGTCTTATAACTTTATTGCTCTCTTTTTATTAGATGGGGATTCCCTTTTCTTCCTACAACACAAACAACCTTTGCTCTGAGATGTGACTGCAGTAACTTGCAGGTGGTAACATGCCAAGGTTTCTATCTGATCTAACTGCATTGCAAGCCAGTCAGCTGATTTCATATATATCGCTCTTCCTGACTCACCTGCATGGGACAGGAAGTGAGTGGGGAAAAAAAGAACAGACGGGAGGTGTTGATGCAATTCAATTACCTGATGATTACCAATCATGAGAGCAACACAATAGAAGCTAAAAGACATAAGAAGGCCCCTGAACTCAAGTTACTGTGGACTCATATCCATGTTCACCGAAACACACACGCTGCACGGTCTTTTGTGTGTGTGAAGAACTCCTTAGTCAGCAGATCTTTTGTTTCTAATATGGATGGCCCAACATGTTATGTAACACAGAATTAATATGTTGAAGTGTAAACACTAAAGCTTTTATCTGACTGACAGATACATATGCAGGTCAGTTGGCTGCCGCTACATGCTGATTTGATTTTAATTTTTTTAGATCATATTTAAAGAGTTTCAGCAATGAGTCAATCGGGGTAAACAACCTGAGGGAATGGGCTTGGTCTTACCTCATTGTCTGTGCTGTATTCAAAGGTGAGGTTGCGTGGGATGGATGTCATGGCTTTGGGCAAGCTGAAGCTGGGGTCAGATACCTGGTCTGGAACAATGTAGGTGCAGTTGAGGGCAAAGTCCATCTCTTTCCACCTGCTCATGTCACCTTGCATGCTTTCCAGCTTCATATTGACAGTTTAAAAAAAATGGACGAGCTCGGGATTCGAGAAATAGAGATGCTTTGCTTGGTTTCGATTAGGTTGATTTGGTATAGAAGTACTTTGGTGCAGAAGTACTTTGGTTTGGTCTGGGAGTTCCCTTGTCTTAGGTTCTATGATTAAACCTTGAGATCTGAAAAAGAAAAGGGAAGGGAGAGAAATTGGTATTATATTGACTTTAAAAAAAAAGTGCATCTTAAGATACAAATAAAACATGCAATTCAAGAGAGAAATCCCATTACATAACATTTGAAGGCTAACAATGAAGAACTTATTTATTTAAAAAAAACTAATTAAACATGGATTTCATATGAGTAATTCCCAAAAATCCCACACTTTTGTTTTTAAGTCGGACTTCGTATTTTATCATCTTATCTTAAGACAGGACTTACTTCCACACATTCATTTAGCTGTAGGATCCTCATTTCTTTGGCTATGTCATCCCTTGATTGTTTTTTTTTTTATCAGTTTCCTCCTCTTCGGAGTTGCTTCCCTTTTACGAGTGTTTCTTTAGGGATTCTCTTCCGTTAGATCCCTCAAGCGGTCTCGCTCTGTCCACTCTGTCGTCGTCCACAGAAACTCACAAGCCTGGATTGCTCCACGCTTTTTTAGCCCAACGCCCTGACCAATCACAAGCCACCGCAGTCACGTGATTGAGCCATCTGACATACAACTGTTGGTTTTGGAAAACAACATCAGTGACGTTGTATACACTTGGCCTGCAAGTGGCTATTGTGATGAACGCTTGCGTGTATACACAGAGACACACGTCCATAGACACACAAAGAAGACATGTTAATGAATGAATAAAGGATGAACAGATGGCTGGCCTGTTGCCACTGAAAAACACACTCATAGACTTTTGCTTGGGTTGGCACTTAATGAGCAATCTGCTTCCGATGTATCTCCTTGACCTAAATCTCAACGTAGACCATCTCCAACTAAGACCCTTAAGACCCCAGCCCCACACACAAACACACAAATCCTCAACCAATAAAAACTCAAGCATGTTTTTCTTCTACATTTAAAATTTAGCTCAATCAAGATGTAAAAAATAATTATATTCAAGTAATTATTTATCTTATAGTTGTCAAAAGTATTCCATGTTATTTAGAGCTTTGCTGCTGCTGCAAATGCTGCACAAACATGAAAACTTTTTAGATATGTATTTGTGTGTGTTCAGTTTCTTTTTTGTACCAGCAATGTGTGCAGGTTGACAATTATATATATATATATGTATAAAAAAAGGAAAAGCAATCTTATATGTGCCCCAGACTTTTTTCTTTTAGCTCTTTGCTGTTTGGTGCTCCTCGATCATACACAGGTACAGGCACAGATGTAGGACAGGTCATCACAGCAGGAAAGCCACCAGACACCTGCCTGGTGAGAGTCCCCTTTACTTTCAGTCACACTCTGACAGACAGAGTCTATAGTAGGTCAATAGAGCCATCAGAGGAGAGAGCTGCAGCAGAAGGAGGGTTAAAAAAAGAGAATGCTACTATTCTACACAGTACGTGGAGATGTTGCCTGTTCAAATAACAAAAATAACAAAAATATTTATGCAAAGAATATCTTAAAAGCAGGTGGACTTATATGCGAGTTTATCAGATTTTGCATTTGTGAAATGAATATCAATTTGTTCATTGCATAAAACTCATGTGATTTGTGAAATTGTGTGTGCATATATATATATATTTATATAGTTGTTGATTGTATTGAATAGTGAAAACAAAATACATTCAGGAAATATAAACACACCGTAGGTTTAAATAATGATAAAATGCGTCCGTTATTTAACCCTCCTATGCCCCCCTTCTTTACTTGAGTGGTGAAATAACAAATTGGCTGCCATATGGTGAGCCTGCTTTTCCAAGTGTGGAGATTTACTGTTCAGTGTGGCACAGTGGCTAATGGTAGTAGAAGGAGTGTGGATGGGAGTGTGTGTGTGTGTGTGTGTGTGTGTGTGTATTTGAGGTGGAGGAAGGGGTGGTGGAGTTTTGGGCTCTTTCACTGGCCTGTGCCTGACTGGGCTAATTTCTCTAATTTGCAGACAGTCTGGGCTCAGGCTCATGGCTCAGAGTCTAAATACCCAGCACTCCAGGATAACAGGCTAGTTTATCTCACTCCTGGACACACACATCCATGAAATTAGTTCCACACACACTTTTCTTGGGAGGGAAACCTGTCTCGGGGGGTAAGGGAAGCTTGCACATGGTGCAAAGCAGGAGGGAGTAAGATAAGGGCACCAGACAGGGCAAGAAGGCTAAATGGAGGAATGATCTGAGCTCAGCTGTATTAAAGCTGTCTGAGACAGGAAATCAGGCAAAGTGATGTGACCTGAAACACGGCCTTATGACTGTGTTTATGGTGCCTGCATGTCTTGTCTCCCTGCACTAAATATAACTGTGGATGAAAGGACAGTTAAAAATAAAGGGTTTAAAAAAGCATCAAGAAAAGTTATGCTGCTCTGCACAAAACATGTATATTTGAATATCAGTAAACAAGAATTAATCCATCCATGAAGAGTAAGCAAAAGCCCTGTGGCCATTGTAATACGCTTTGAGGAAGTGCTATTGTAAAACATAAAGGTGAACTATACGAAAGGTGAAGAACATGATGATGCTTGTGCTCACTTTACTAACAATGGTGACAAAGCCACACAGAACAAGCAAAAGTAGTGACGTTACTTTTAAACTCAACCCAACACAGCAAAGTGTATTCAATGTATAGCAGCGTGTGGTAATTTTCTATGGTACATGGGCATATTCTACATGCAATGTGTGTGTATTGATCACTCCAAATTGCAGGTATATATGAGTGTGTGCGTGAATTGTTGTCTGTCTGTGTGGGTCCAAGATGCACATTTAATTAAACATATAATATATTTAAAATGTAAGGGGAAATTTGTAATTGAACGTCATTTTCAATGATGCTCGAAGTGCTTTCGTTTTCTATCTGATTGCTGCTCCAAAAAAAATCCCTAGTATTTCAAAAGTAATCTGACGCACGTCTTTCTAACAACCAGGAAGCTTAACGCATATCAGCTGAAGAACTGTGAGGTCAGATTGTGTTGTTTTTCTTTCGCTAAAAAAGAAAGTGACAACGATACAGCGGAGTAGAAACGAGACAGCTCCGGTTGGTTTATTGCTGTCTGACCATGAGTCATGGAGTTCATGGAGACATGCCTATAAGACATACATGGAACAGCGATGATGTTGTTCGACATCAGTTATTGTATCTTATTTTCTGGGTGCTTATCCTTGGTGCTTATCCAGATACAGAAAATCAGCAAACAGCTGAGTAGCAGATCCTGAAAAAGAAAAGAGGATTTGACTGTTTTATTACTGTGATACTGTAGTTCATATGTGTCAAACTCAAGGCCCGGGGGCCAATGTGGCCCGCCACGTCATTTTTTGTGGCCCGCAAGAGCTTTGTGCAGACATTTGTTTTTTTAAAATGCTGAAAAGTAAAAGTGACAGAGTTGACGTGTATTTGTAACTGATTTTTAATCTGTAAATGGGGTTTTAATGTTAAAATTAAATATTTGTTGCTGACTCCATTTTGGATCCGACCCAGATGATATTCAGTGGTGAGATAGAGCCCCCCCCCCCCCCCCTACATGACTGTGTTAAATTCCCTAAATATCGGTCAATAATCAATGGAGATATTGAAGAACAAATTACAGACAGACCTCGGCGGATATTTTTACAGCAGTAAGGTATCGATATATTTTTAGAACTATGCAATTGCATATGTAATATTTATAATTTAATTAAGTATGTAGTAGTAAATACAGTTATTTAGCAGCATGTTAAGGAGTAGTTACATTTTATTTACATTACATTACATTTAGTTACATTTACACAATGTTACATTTACAACTGGCCCTTTGAGGGCAACCATAATGCTGATGTGGCCCTCGGAGAAAATGAGTTTGACACCCCTGCTGTAGTTGATGTTAAGAAACTACGTCAACATTTCCAGGAAACAGAACACTGTTAACAAGCTGGCAGAGAAACATCGGGATTTTTGGGGGGGTTGTTGTTTTTGCCTGACCAGCTTACTTCTCAGATCCCTTTATACAGAAGGATTATCCGCGCCGGTTAAACCTTAAATATATAAGATTGCAGTATTGCATTAATATGCACAGGTGTATATATATATATATATATATATATACGCAGCCGCTTTTCTGCTTTGTGGGTCCCGGGAGTTGCTGGAGCCTATCCCAGGTCGCTAAGGGCGAGAGGCGGGGTACACCCCGAATGTGTCACCAGACCATCGCAGGGCCACACAACCACTCACAAATACAGACAATTTAGTGTGATCAATTCACATTAAAGAAAGAAGAATTTCCTTTACTCATCCTAGATGAATAATATTTTCACTTGTAATGGAGAAACAGTCAAGTTAATGGCAACCCATGTAGCAGTGCCCAGGGAGCAGCTTCTGACCTTTGCTCAAGGGCACTTCAGCAGCGCTCAGGAGGCAAACCTCTCCAACCACCAGCCTGCACGCCACACTTCTTAGTCCATGCTGGTATTGAACCTCTGTTAAGCCGGTCTCTGGCTCAATAATATTGTGACAGATAAATAATATTGTCGGTTTTCAAAAAGGAAGATAAAAATAACCCATCTGATTCCACCCCTTTTCGAGTTGCATGCCTTTACATAAGAGGAAGGAAGGCGATGGCGGCACAGACTTCAACAAACAACATCCTTATCTGCTCCACCATCACCCTCCTGCTATGTACCTGTTAACATGATGCAACTCTGGGTGCTCTTCAACTGTTCGCCTTGCAGATTGAGGAGATTGTTATTTGATCAAGAATGGCACACACAAAGCAAAAATACATCAGTCAACCTGATGTCTATCAGTGTGGAAGGTTTTGCCTTCATTCTTCAATGATAAACATCCTGTTGCACAATATCTTCTTCTTTTTGAGAGCAATTATTGCACATGTTCAATAGTCAAATGCTGCAAGCATGCGTGACACTGCACGCACTGCAATTAGGTGACAAAAAAAAAGTTCCGCAACCTGTTCAACCAGTGAAGCGTCTGTTAGATAATGGAGCTAAACGTGATAATCTTGCATTATGTACCAGTGCCGAGTTCCTTTACTGATATATTGCTAAAATTATTATTCATATTCTTAAATTGTGAACTAATTCTGTAATTGCTGTGATTTAAAATCTTAATTTATCTCAAATCTTTCTATCCAGGGTATGTCATGTTTTGGGACACTGTGCTTTGAAAAGTGTGAAACACATTATTTTCCTCACAACTTAAACACCATAAAGACCTGTTTTTTTTTTCTTCTTCTTCTTTGATAAGGCAGCAACTTATTTATATTTCTAGTATTTAGCACACACACACACACACACACACAACCTGCCACAATCTCATAGATCACCAGCTAAACAGAAGGACTTTAGCCAAGATCCGTCTGGGAGACAGCGAGGGGGATTTCAGCACCAAATCCAGCAGATCAATAAAAACGTCTGCTAATTAAGTCTGCCAGAAAAAGGGGTGGGGTTGGAATGAGAGTGAGACAGAGATAGAGAGGAAGAAAAAAAAGAAAAACAAAACACTGCAGTGGCTGCTGATTCAGAACTCCAGCCAATAAGGAAAATCCCTAGATAGAACTGCCTGCTGAGGAATCAGGTGAAGTGCATTAGGTGACACGCCAGCTCACTCTTTGGGTCAGGCTAAAGTAGCCTTCCTCCCTTCCTCCATCACTCTCCTCCCCCAGTTAAAGGCAAGCTTCAAGGCTACAGCGATCAGTTTCTCTGACCCCCATTTCCTCCACCTCCTCCTCATCCCACCATTTCTTTACCCATCCTCCATCCATCCTCTGGACATCACCACTTTGACCTAAATCTCCTCATTTAATCTTCTTCTTATCTTTTGGATAACAATCAACCCCCTAATTGTCTTAATCTCACTGGTCTTTTATTATCCCTGGCACGTGATGCATACTGCAGAACAAAGGCATTAATCACCGATCAATACTTGGCTTCAGGCCACAACTCCAACCATGACTTTTAGCAATTTGAAATACTTTAAGGATGAACTCTATTTCTCATAGGATTAATTAAGAATAAAATAAATAAAGAGGTGTGGAATAACCAGATAATAATATTTGTTTTTATTGATAAAATAAAAACATTATTTTCAACAGCATTCAACATGGATTTACAGTATCGGCAACTTGCGGCGAAGGATTAATTAATAAAAAAAAGTAGAGTTGAAAGCAGCAGCAGCAGCCAGAAGCTGAAAACACCATTGTCAAATCGCCCATGAACCTCCTTGTCATGCTTTCTAAATGAAACAAATCTGCAGATTGACCATTTTGAAAATGAGGATCGTCACTCTCAGTTCGATTGCAATATGGCTTTGGGACCCGAGGCAAAGATATTAGCTTCAGTGGGGCAGTAAGCTCAGGATCGGGCTGAGGTGAGGAGGTGATTAGTGAATGATTTTGAAATGACTATGCCGGAGACGATCGTCAAAATATTCAGAACAATAACAGATTATCCGTTTCAGTGGCTGCGCTCTGCACCATCTGTTGAGGAGTGGAGCAGGGATCTTCAGCAATGGTGGTCACTTTGATAAATATGTTTATGCCCATGTTTACATGGAGCCACTTTGTTATTTATTTTTTCCCCCAATTCTGTATATATAGTAAATCAAGACGTGGCGACAGGAGATGACACGAACTCTTATACATTTTCCTTTATGCAGTTTCTTCTTACTTCTACGCAAATGTGTGTTTTTTTTTTTTTTGCATCCTCTAATGTTCACACCTTCATTGACATCATCACATCTTGCCCCTCCCTCCCCCCCCCCCCCCCTACCCTAACCCTAACAACATGCCAAACTCGGTGCCTGTCTCCAGCCATCCACTCCCTTATCCTCCTCCCTCAGTTGGTGAGCCTGGCGCTGCAGCCAGACGACTGACTCTGGCCTAGTGTAATCTGACATGGCTAATCTAATCTCTCTGTCGTTGCAGATTGGCATATTACCTAGGTTTTTCCAGCCAATTAGTCAATCTGCACAGCACGCCACAAAGGCCAAGTCAAAGCCGGCCACTGTAGGGGCCCAGTCTCGTCTAGTCGTACCGCTGCGGGGTTCAGTGATGGCTCAGGCTGTCTGGGGCCCCCAAATATCTGCTTTCATTGCAGCCCATCTGCCTTTGGCTTGGCCTGGTCCACTTTCATCCCCAGTAGCCTCAGTGATTAAGGCTACTCTGTTGACTTTACTGGCAATGAGAACATTTGTTGCCATACAGCTGTTAGGTAATCACCAAAGCTCTGATTCATCACTGAGTGATGTCAGCCACATTGTGGCTAAACATTATTGGAGTAGCATGATATTGCCCAAGGAACCATCCATTAGATGTTGATGCTGGTCATGAGCATCATCCGGAGTTATCCGGACAATTATTTGCATTGCTGGAGAAATAAAAAAATATTTTTGCTTCAATTCATAGATAATGTAAACTTCCTTCAAAAGAAATTACACAATGGCATTCCCTAAAAACTAACATGAAATAAGAAAAATTCAAGTCTCATCTCATTTGCCAACCGCTTATTCCGTCATCGGGTCGCGGGCAAAGCTGGAGCCAATCCCAGCAGCCAATGGGCGAGAGGCGGGGTACACCCTGGACAAGCCGCCGGTCCATCGCAGGGCAACACAGAGACAGACAATCAGCCACACACACACACTCACACCTACGGGCAATGTAGCGTCACCAATCAGCCTAAGCTGCATGTTTTTGGTGGTGGGAGGAAGCCGGAGAACCCGGAGAGAACCCACGCGGACACAGGGAGAACATGCAAACTCCTCACAGAATGGCCACAAGTTGGAGACGAACCTGCGACCATCTCGCTGTGAGGCAACAGTGCTTACCACTGCGCCACCGGGCCGCCAAACTGTATTGTAAATCTCTCCCTCTCGCTGAAATCCACCATCCATTCATCCATTGTCCCAACCGCTTAATCCGTCATCGGGTCGCGGGCCAAGCTGGAGCCAATCCCAGCGGTCAATGGGCGAGAGGCAGGGGACACCCTGGACAAGGCACCAGCTCCTCACGGGGCCACACGAAAGACAAAACAAACACACACGTGCACACTCACACCTACGGAAATTTTGGTGTGATCAATTCACCAAAGCTGCATGTGTTTGGAGGTGAGAGGAAACTCACGAAGGAACAGGGAGAACAAAACAGACTCCGCAATGAAAGGAATCAAACCCGGAACCTTCGTGCTGTGAGGCGACAGCCAGATTATAAATGTTAACTCTACGGTGAAAAGGTTTTTAATTAACCCAGAGAATGTGTCAAACCATGTGCTTTTTTTAAAATACAGGTTATCTATTCTCTTTCTCTTAATTTAACTATATTGTAAATTTTGTACACTGGATACAAACATTGTGAACCGTCGGAGCACAGAGGTAAATACACTAAAACAAGGTCAGAGGCCTTCTGACAGCTTGTTTTTTCAACAAGCCAATCTGCCTTAATCACCTTAGCTAAATTAGTTGGAAATTAGCCCTCTTTCTAGCTCCCTCCTTTCCTCCCCTTTTTCTCCACAGTCGTTTTCACAGCTTTGTGGATTAGACAGATTACCCTCTGAATCTCTGTTTTTGTCCTTTTTCTCTTGCTCCTGTTCAGTCCCAATCCCTCCTTCTTGAGGGGTATTAACTCATCTGATAAGATGCTGCTAAATTCATAACACAACAACTGGATCCAGGTGAATCGTAAAAATGGCAAACATGGCATTTATTTCAAGCGATTATTTGTGACTCACAAAATGTATTTTTACTCTTTTCACTTTATCATTCAGTCAACAATATGGATCAACAATACATTTAACTGAAATGTCAAGAAGAATATTGCAATCAGCAGATTCTCAAATATGAGAATTTTGCTTTTCTCTGCTTTATATCATTATGAATGTAACATTATTGGTTTTCTTCCTGTTGGTTCAACACAGAAATACATTTTATGAAACCAATCATTGTACACTGTAAGATGCCAATCTTTTGAACATTTGAACAGGATGGGTAAAAACAATGAAAACGTTCCTACAGGTGTAGAAGACAGTCAACTTCATTTTGTCCAAAATCACCTTGAACCATGTCATCAGAATGGATAACGATGGTCCTGCAAAGACTACAATACAGCGTCACATTGGTTAGCTGATCTTAAGATTCAAAAAACAACTCCAAATGTGCCCTTAAATGTGGTGACGATCTTAATGAAGAGCTGAAACAGAAAACAATTACCTGGCTTTCGGAGCACGTCTTATAAATTAAGTATAAATTAAAATCATTTTCACTTATGGCTTAGCCTTAGATAATAATGTGCACGTGGGGGAGAAGATTGAACTGTGTTTGTATATTTTAATATTTAATTTAATATTTTATCTATTTGTAGTGAGAAGAAAACAATATGACCTCTATCTCACCCTTTCCTTTCTTTCTTTCTCTCTTTTCTTTCTATATGTCTGTCTTTCTCTCTCTCTTTCCTTTCTTTCTTTCTATCTCTCTTTTCACAGCCTCACTGGGCGTGAACGACATATCATTTCCTGACGAAAGGGAGAGAACAGAGCTGTCAATTATCCCTGAAGGTTCCAGTGACATTGTCGAACAGCTCCAAGCAACAACATTTAGTTTCTTTTGTTAAAGAAGATGCTACAAAACGACTCGTGCAAGCCCATCATGCGTTTTAAGTACCCGGCAGCGAGGAGAGACGAGAGTAAGGTACGTGTTGAAGTCCTGCGGCTTAACGTTTGCACTGTTTGTCATTATGTTAATGTTCACTTCATGCATGTTCGAAAAGCGACACCAGGAAGAGAATCATGCAATATGGTTTGAGGATAAACAGAAAAAAAAAAGAAGTTGGTGGAAACGTCTTTTGAATTAGCATAGAAAATGACATACTTGTTCCATACAGGAAATGTCTGTGTGTAAAAGCAGGTTGAAGTTGCTCCAGTCAATGCAATGAATAGAATTCAGCTGGAGAAAAGCCTGCGTCTGTAGTTTGAACAGGGGCTTCCATGATATAATAACTTTAATAATTTGATGAATCCCATTGTCGATTACTTGAATATTCTATAAAATACATGTAAGCCCTTGTTTTTCCTCTAAAAAGCCGCACAATTTTGCATGTCTATTAATTTTAGAACCGTTCCGTCATTGATCCAAAAGTGTGGAATGCATTGCCGTTACCCTTCAGACAAACAGAGGCACTCCCTCTTCAAATCCACACCTAAACGCACCCTTTTCTCCCTGGCTTTGAACACAGAATGAGAATCTAGTCTTTTGAACGTTCTGTATATTTATTGTCTTTTTATTATTTATTCTAATGTTTTTGGATTAATTGATTTTACTTTCAATGCTGAGTATTTTGGTTGACTTGGTTGTTTTAAAGTGCTTTACAAATAAAGTTTTATTGGATTGGATTATAAACCTTATTTTGTAAACCAGTCTATAAATTGACTAATAAAGTCAGCAAAAAACATATACCGTATATATATATATCCGGCTAACCAGCCCTGAAAGCGTATTGGTTAATTTTCTTTACTGACAGAAGTTTATTCCATTCACTTCCTTTCATTCCTTTTGAGCCCCACCCACAACCACTAACAGCATATAAAGAAAATAAGAAGAAAAGCAAGCTCAGGGATAAGCATTCAAACTAAGTACGGTATATAAGTTGGGGAAAGACATATTAAACATTTTATAGCAAGTACTAGAATGTAACATTCCTTTGAGTAGCAAGATATTTTAACTCTGTAATCTCACAGGAGAACGGGTAATGAATAATAGCTTTCTTGTAAAAATAATACTGTCTGACATTTTAAGGAACCACGGAAGGGAGAACCACTAACATAGGATCCATAGCTGAGAATCATTGCAGATATTTTCAGACAAGAAAACTGATATAAATTGAGACTATGAGAATAACAGAATGAAATTTTGTGTTTGTATATCTTTGCAATAGGTGGATGATTACCATGGACATAAGATCTCTGATCCATACTCATGGCTGGAAGACCCTGATGGTGCAGAAACAATAGTATGTTTGTTGTTTTTATTGCCTCACTTTCACCATAAACTTTGGCTTAAAACTGAGTAATTGTAAACAAAAGTCTATGGTGGGAACAAACACAATATAAAACACTTGAAAACACAAGACAGTACATTTCACCCTAGGATGGCATCGGGCTAACTTTAATGTAGTCAAATGCACAATACCCAGTGTAGGTAGGTAACGTCTATGTTACGCACATGTCTCTCATCACATCCAAATAATGTACGTAAAGTAGCTCCTCCTAATCTTTCACTATTTTTTCATCAATTAAATCTTAGCACTAATAATAATCCTTCTGTGAATTTCATTCCACACCGTGTTCTCTTTGTTCACTGTTTAAACAATAACGTTTCACTTATTGTTGTGCTGCATGTGAAATTGAAGCTCGTCTTCTGTGTCTCACCCTTCACACAACTGAGGTGGGATCTTTTTCCCAGCTGTGTGTGGTGTTGTTATTTCCTTCTTCATACGGGTTCAATCCAAGCTTTTGACTCTCTGTAAAGGTTTGAATTCGGATATTCACAATTATAATATTCCCCAATTAAGTTTCACGTTTTGGAAGTATGTACTGTAAATGTTCTCTAGTCTACATGGTAGCTAGAGCCAGTAATTTATTTTTAAGAACAAAAACTCATTCCAGCTCTCTCTCTCTCTCTCTCTCTTTCTCTCTCTCTCTCTCCTTTATACACCAGACCTTTGTGGAGGAGCAGAACAAGCTTACCATGCCGTACCTGGAGCAGTGTTCCGTGAGACATCAGTATCACCAGCGTCTCACTGAGCTCTACAACTATCCCAAGTACAGCTGTCCTGAAAAAAGAGGGATGAGGTACCAGATGAATCATGTGGTTGCCCCTCTCATTTCTGTCAGTGCAGTGTCTAACCCAAACTGCAGGTCTGCAAAAAAAAAAAAAAAAAGTTACAAAAGCTTGTTCTACTAATGTTTTCTGTTTCCAGGTATTTCTATTCCCATAACCAGGGCCTCCAGAACCAAGACGTGCTGTATGCACAAGATTCTTTAGATGGACCTGCTACCGTATTCTTTGACCCAAATAAACTCTCTGAAGATGGAACTGTGGCATTGATGAGTGAGCACATTCATTTAATCTTCACCAACGTACCCAGATAACTAAACGTTTGAGGATGTGGTTTACAGTGAATGACATGTTCCTTTATTCATCCCCCTCTCCACGCAGTGGGCCAACTGTCAGAGGATTTGGAATATTTTGCATACGGTTTGAGCAGCGGTGGCTCAGACTGGGTGACGATCCATTTCATGAAGGCTGATGATCTCACAACACTGCCTGATGTTCTAGAGAGGGTGAAATTTAGCTGCCTGGCCTGGACTTATGATGCCAAGGGTGTATTTTACAACTCCTACCCACGCCAGGAAGGCAGAACTGATGGTTTGGAAGAGGCATTATTCAAACCCATGCTTTATCAAACAAATAAAAAACATTCCCCAAAGACTCAAGTAAATCTTTACATGATTTCTACGCATTTATATTTCTCTGAAAGGCACAGAGACCACCGGCAACGTCAATCAGAAGCTCTACTACCACTTCATTGGCACCAAGCAGTCTGACGACATTCTGGTCGCAGAGTTTCCTGAGAATCCTAACTGGAAAGGTTACGTTACTGTAAGTCCAAATATAGTCTTGAGCCACTTTCTGTCATCCATTTGTAGTCAGACCAAAGCATCATTGGAGTTTGATTTATGGTTCCATTACTGAATAGCTGCTTACCTAATATAAGGAAGTTCCAGTTTCTCTCTTGTACTCCTGTATTCACTATGATAGCATGAAGTTTTGAAGATTGAGGTTTCATTCAAATTAATCTGGTGTTCTTTATCTTAACACCTCTCATCTCTTTGGTATTTGCAAAGGATGGATTTAGGTATCCACGAGCGATGCTTTTAAAGCTACATTCACATTTATCCGCATCTTCCTTTACTTTTGCCCTTCCTCTCATCATTCCGTCCTCTTTCCAGATCTCGGATCAGGGCAGGTACGCTGTTTTATCCATCACTGAAGGCGTTGCGCCCGTCAACCAGCTGTGGTACTGTGACCTTCAGCAGCTCCCCGACGGCATCACAGGTAGTCATGATGAATGTTTGCTCTGTGTGGAACATAACCTGAGATCGACGTGTTCAAACTTCTCGGGCCGTGGTGAATATTGGTCCTCAAATTAAAATCTGTGGGTGTGTGTGAAAAACTACATATACCAAAAATGTCTGAAGAATAAAGGGTTTCTCGAGAAGGAAATGTCTTAAAAACAGTACACCGTCTTTCTTCAATCATATGCCAATCTGTAAATTTATAAAAAAAAAAAAAAAACTTCATATCTCAATTTCCCATATTGCTGATATTTTATGTTTCTTTGTTTTGTTCAACCAATGAATCTGTTTTAATTGACTTTTTTTTTTTGCCCCCAGGCCTGCTGCCATGGGTCAAACTTGTGGACAACTTTGAAGCCCTGCACTCATATGTCACCAATGAGGGAAGCGTATTCACATTCCGATCCAACTTGGACGCTCCGCGATACTGCCTCATCAACATGGACATCCAGAAACCAGACCGCCAGCACTGGACGACTCTCATTCCACAGCACGACAAGGACGTCCTGAGTGAGCCTGAACAATCGTTTCTGTTGAATGTACAGAAGACGATGTGGTCATCACCGCCATCGTCACTGTAGAATCACTTCTCCGCAGGAGAAATGTAGTATGTCTCAAAAACTTAAACAGCACTTTGCCACATGGGCCCGTCTTCCTTACGATGAAAAAGAGGCTCGAGTCTGCGTGGCAAAATTCACGCCAAGCTTTACAACTACGCAAATGGCCTCGTGTGCAGTTGTCAGTTGGGAAAGTAAATAAAGTAACTAGTAACTTAAAGTAAGAATATTACTTTTTCCCAGTAACGAGTAGTGTAACTAATTACTTTTACATTTTGTGTACGGTAATAAGTACTTTTTTTTCCAAGAGTAATATATTACTACTTTCACTCCGACCGGATACGGAAACGATTCGTCCTCGTCTGTTTTTTAAGGTCGGGGGCGTAACCTCGATGCATTCCGTTTCGTGTTCTTTTGCTGACCGCTCGGACGGTCGCTCGCACCACGGAGGCAGACTGTCTCTCTGTTAAAATCAAAACATCAGCGCAAGTGTGTCGATATGTCTCCGCCCTTCAGCGTGTAAATCATTCAATGATTGGTTAACAATATGACGGACAGAAGCGACAGATGAGATCACGGGAAAGTCTACTGATAGCTATCAAGTCTTTGTAGCATGAAGGCATAAAACGTATTCACATACGGTTAATATAACCATTAAACCATTGGTTTAGTCGTAAGCAGGCTTCTGCAGGGATTCATGATGATCCTTTGAATCACCTGTCCTGGACGAGGGACGTGAAGAAACCAGACAACCACAACATTTAAATGGGGACCGTATTAATATAGCACTGAAATCACAACCTGTAATAAAAAGGGGCACAAAAGGCAGCGTTTTGATCACAAACTACTCGCTGAGTTTAAGTGTTACCAAATGTTTGTAGGTAACACCTGTAACAGATACAGTACATAGGTTAAAGCAAAGCATATGCTTATGAAAAGAGACCATAAAAAGTGCAATTCAAAAAACAGAATAAGTATGTGGCTTTCAATGCCAATAACAAAGCCCATTTATCTTTCTCAGTTCAGTAATGGCTAAATCTGAGCCACTATTATAGCTGGGTTTTATTTACACCTGTGACTGTGGTGTCCATACCGTTTAATGTGTGCAGACGATGGGTTCAGGAAATCCTGTTTTATTCCATTATTTTGCTCTTGCACATTTTTGAAGCCATTTGCCTTTTCACTGATTAGGAATCCCCTGCAGCACTATTGATATCACAGAAATACATCTGCATTTACTTGCAATGTACAATACAGTTCTGGACTGCCCCCTGCTGGCTCATCATTTACTGTGAATGGATATCATTGTGCAGTAATAATTTCAGACTAAAGTAACTAGTACAGTTATTTATTTATGTATACATTTTCCAGAATAGATTTTGTCTCGGGGTAAAAATAACAGAGTACCGGTATTTTTATTAAATGTCTTTCATCTATTATTTTGACTGCTCCTGATTAGTGTTTTCTATCCACACTGTTGAACTGGCACAGGTTTTTATGATGGACATCATTGCTGATGAAATCTTCTGCATTTATCAAAGCTTGGGGCTGTCACTGGCTTGTACATCCTCAGTGGGTGGGCTTTTCTAATTATTTGCTGCTCTAATTACTTGCTGCTCTAATTATTTGCTGCTGCGTTAGATGCTAGATGTCCCTGCTTTGGCACTCACTCGACCAAGCCCAGGATGCAGTGGTGTCCCACCAGAGCAACACCAATAAAAGGAAATTAGACATGAAGTACCTCAGATCTTATATTTTGTTTTGTCATGCAGAGGCCTATTTTGTGTGCCTGTAGTCTCTTCTGCTGCTGATGGCTGATCTCAACCTGCGTTTGTGGTGCAACAGGAGGGTGTATGTCTTTACATCTAGATCAGAGGATGGGTGGTTACATATCACTGGCATAGCTGCATTCGTGTTCACTACCCTAGTGACTTGTTTGATGGAATTCCTCAAATTTGGCACAATCCCAGTCATGTTGCCTCAAATGTTGCACTCCTGCAGATGTGATTTTCACTCCCAGATTTCTTGCCTGTTTGTAAGAGTGGTTTAGTTCCACAGTGGAGTGGGCATTTATTTGCATAAAGCCTTTCAGTCTCAAGACAAGTCATGAAAATTAATCAAGAATGACCAGATCTCACATGTTGCATGTTGATCACGATGCCGATCACCCTCGATGCAGGTGCAGAATGTATTTTATTGTGGAAGAAATGTTTTTTTAACAGGTTAAAAACATGAGTGCCGTGCTATTACATCTCTTGGGTGTATTCAGTTTCACCGCAGGATCACGAGACGTCTCCTCCCTCTTACTGGAAGAGACAAAGTTGGCATTGATAAGAACAAGCCAAACAAGACAGGCAGACCTGGCTACTGTTTATTCAGTCAAACGAGTTGCCCTTCGTCGTGCTCACTCTATTACTTTCTCCTTGTTTTGACTCTGTCTGCAGGCGCTGCCTCCTGTGTGAACCAGCACTACCTGCTGGTCAACTATCTCCATGACGTGAGAGATATCCTGCAGCTGTATGAGTTGTCCACTGGGCAGCTGGTACGCAACCTCCCTCTGGATGTGGGCACAGTGAGTGGAGTGAGCTGCAAAAAGAAACACTCAGACTTCTTCTACAAGTTTGCCTCCTACACCACTCCGGGTATTTCTGCTCGATTCTGTCTGACTATGTTATGTGTCAGAAAGTAGTGACAAGTCTTGGTCTGTCTATCCAAAAAAAAGCCCAAATATATATATAACAGATACTGCATGAATCGCCCATTCTACTGCAATTGCAGGCCACGTGATTTAAAATGTACATTTAAAATTACTATTTGTGACACCAGATACGGTCCTTTAAATATTGACAGTCGATTATTAAAATATCCCAGCTGAATAAGATAAACAGGCAAGTAACATTGAACCTTTGGCCCCATGGCTCCCAGGCATCATCTACCACTGTGATTTGAGCGAGTCCAACCCAGAGCCCAGAGTGTTCAGGGAGGTGGAGGTGAAAGGCATCAAGCAAGAGGACTATCAGACCAGCCAGGTATCTCCATGCCCAAACTCCTCCCATTCTTTCTCTTTGTGCTGCCTTCCCATGTTTATCCCAGCATGCATTTTAGCCTGTGGTCACACACACTGTGCTTTAGTGACTAGCAAACCGTGTGCCAGCAGCTCATTTTGGAATTCTATGTCATTTTAAAAATCGACATGAATGTTTAGAACAAAATAGGACAAACAGCCTTTTCATCTCTGATCATCTCCGATTACAGGTATTTTACTCCAGTAAGGATGGAACCAAGATTCCCATGTTCTTAGTTCATGCCAAGGGTTTGAAGAAGGACGGGAGTCACCCTGTCTTCCTTTACGGCTATGGGGGATTTGCGGAATCCACACAGCCACACTACATGTGAGTACACTAAACGTCCTGAACCAATGTGATCACTCTCTTCTTCTGTCCTTCAGTAACAAAGCCCAGCAGACACAGATACATGCTGATCAGTTACAAAGATGACTGAATACTACAATATAGATTTTATAGATATATTGAACTTCACACAAGTGCATTTACGACTGTCTTTCTTGTGTCTCGCCTGTGGTCAGTGTGCCCTATTTGCTGTACGTGAGACACCTGGGAGGGATCCTGGCAGTGGCAAACATCAGAGGGGGTGGAGAGTACGGCATCACCTGGCACAAAGGTGAAGCCTGCATCATCCAGAGAGAGAGAGAGAGAGAGGGGGAGGGGGGGCTGGAAAGATGTTTAACGGCAAACTCGACAGTGTCCTCTTTCTCTTGTGCCTGCAGCTGGTTCACTAGGGAACAAGCAGAATAGCTTTGATGACTTCCAGTCTGCAGCAGAGTATCTGATCCAGGAGAACTACACCACATCCGCTCGCATCGCCATCAATGGAGCTTCTAATGGAGGGCTGCTAGTGGGTGAGCGCAGGTTTGACTGTGCGGGAAGCATTAGATCATGCTGTAGCACAGTGTTTCCCAACCGGCGGGAAACACCTAATTAACACCTATCACCTAATTAACCATTGTCGGGTGTCTGTGCTGTAAAAGTGTCTTCAGACTCCAGCGTTGCACCTGAGCACAGGCTCTGTTCCTCTCTGCCGCTAACTCTAGTACAGAAACTTCCTCTTTCACTTCAAAATAAGAGCACACATTTCAAAATAAATGTCACGCAACTGCGCTGCATTTACAGTGTGGCAGATAAAAAAAAACGCATTTAAAAAAAAATAGAAAACAACTATTTCCCAAAAAAACAGTTCTTCATGCTTTGGCTTTTGCCTACTATACACTTTGTGAGTGCTTCGGTTCACCTTTAAGGAGGGTCATCCTTGTCGCGACACGTGACAGTGGCAGTTTGGGAGCAAGACGAGGAGTGACAGTAATGGAGAAACTTTTGCGAAGAGAAAATGCAAATACCGAAACAGGGCTCTGGACAAAATTCAGACCCAGATGCCTAACTTTAACTTGGAGCTTTAGCTCTACGGCCTTTAACAACTCTCACTTCCTTTGTTATAAAAAGAACAAAACTGAGGCTACCATCTCAGCTGCAATCATCAAAATGCTTTATTATATTACAGCTTGGTAATTCAGTATAGTAGTTAGCTACTTAGCTGTAATTAATCTGGCTATTAAGCAGCACGTTGAACAGTTCTGTAGTTAAATAATTGAACAAAGGCTGGCTGCCATATGGAAGCCTCTCAAACCCAGCTGATGCCCTCGTTGCTTGGGTGCAAGTGGCTGTTAAATGTGTGAGTTCAACATTATAAAATAAAAGAGTAGGGTATCTGTAAGAAAATATTATGTGCATACTTTATTGATTCATAATTTGTCATTTAAATGCAGATATCTGAGGTTCATTTTGTGTTAGTTGAAATTTCCGACCGCTGTTTGATAACCCACTGGCCTCCACTCCAACCAGGAAATGAGCGCATTTTGCCAGCATACAAACAAAAGAAACAAAGGATCACATTGCTTTACAGTGTAAAAAAATCATTACATACCCGGACATGATGCAGAGTTGGTTCGCAAACATGTGTCATGCACTCCTAAAGCAGACGAAGTCAACATCACAGATGCAGTACTTTTAAGTTACTCCCTCAATGGTTGGCAGGTCTGGCTTCTACTCCAAGACATGGAATTTAAAACATGTTTTAAATTCTCACACAGCGGCCTGCGTGAACCAGCGTCCAGACCTGTACGGCTGCGCTGTGGCAGAAGTCGGGGTGATGGACATGCTGAAGTTCCACAAATTCACCATCGGCCACGCCTGGACCACAGACTACGGCTGTTCTGATGATCCAGAGCAGTTCAAGTGGCTCATAAAGTAAGAAACAAATATAGTCATAAAACTATGCTGCAGATAGTTAGTAATTAATAGTCACTGTGTGCCAGTGAGGTGCGGTGGGGTGAGGTTGGTGGCTGGTGAGGCACTAACTCTGTCAGAGTCAGATTTACAAAGGTTATGTTTCTACCAGCTGTCTTTACACACACACATACTTGACGTACATGTTTAATAAAGCAATTAATGTTAAATTCATAGCAGCTGAGAGAGAGAGCCTATTTTTGCTCTGAACTTTGTTCTTAATTTGGCATTGCAATGCCACAATTCATGCACATTCAATACAAGTCAAAGTACATGCACTGCATTTACTTTGATTTTTGTTGTGAACTGTACAAATATATAATGCACTGTACAGCAGTGTGTGCCACATATGTGACAAAAATCCATTATTTATGATTTCTTGTTTTGACTCCTCTGTCTGGAGGAGGAGCTACCGTCTGCCTCACCTTGTGACGGTTCACTGCGGTTTTATGTTAAACCACTAAATACGTTATTATAAACACACGGTAAATACATTATTAAGACTATTAAAAATAAGAACATGTAGTAAAAGTGTCTACAAACATCGCATTGGTGACATACAGAGAGACAGCGACTGTCACGTGACTGGCACGCGCCAACAGCATTACATTGTTTGAGGTTCTGCGGCCGCATCGACGCACCTCGTATCCTCCGCTTGTATTTGAACAGGACGTATGCAGATTCAGTGATTTTATTTACTAAGCAGCAATTTTATTTTATTAAATGATGAAAGAAATTTACAGATCAGACAAATTGTACAATAAATAATATTTATTTTATTATGTGATTATTATTATTTTTTGACTACTCATGATAACAGGTGAGGCGCTGCATTCCATCACCGCATGTCACTGCTGTGTGCTCGCATCCTCTTATCTCACCGCCATCATGAGAAGAGGTGGTTGATTTTTTTTCGTCTTTTCTGCTCATAAATAAGCTTTCAAAAAATTTAATAATGGATCTTCCTGCTTTTCGGAGGCAGTTTTCATCTGTTATTTTTCTATAAATGTATTCAGTGATTCAGCACTACAGCAAATTAACCAGTGTCTGTTGGTAGAAAGTTATTATTTCAAAAGATTCTATTTATTATTTCTAAAAAGTAACAGCAGAGTTGCTGAATCACAACTTACAGTTCACGAATCAAGCCAGTCTCTTCTCTCCGATGTCAGAGTTTGATCACATTTCTCACCCAACCGTCTTCTCCCAGGTATTCTCCTCTCCATAATCTGCCAGCACCACCTTACCATGGCCCTCCTGCTTCCTACCCAGCCATCTTGCTTCTGACCGCAGATCACGATGATCGTGTTGTGCCTCTTCACACACTGAAGTATTGTGCAGCCTTGCAATACGGAGTGGGCAGCAGCCCCTTGCAGCGTCAGCCTTTGATGGTCAGGGTGGATACCCGCAGTGGACACGGTGCAGGGAAACCCACCGCAAAGGCCATCTTGGAATATACGCACATCTTCTCCTTCATTGCTGAGACACTTGGACTCAGTTGGAAGGACTGAGGAAATGAGAAAAAGAGTAAAGATAATAATAATAAAGGGGGATTGACAAAAAAGTGTTTTTACATTTTGCAAAAAACAGATCAGAAAAATAACATTTCAATAGCTTAATACAGCTAATATTGCATGCATGTGCTTTTCCCAAGGATAACACTAAATGCTGTTCACTGTCCACTCTAAATAAATTGAAAATATCTATTACCTTTGCTTCTATGCCTTGCTTTAGGGTTCCAGTCTGGGTTACATTCCTTTTGGGCTCTCTCCTTCACAACTCATTCATCTGCTTAATCTGGAATCTGGGTTGCGGGATCTATTGAAGTCTATCCCAGCAGCCTTAGGGCGAGAGGTGGGGTTACATCCTGGACAAGCCGCCAAATTCGCAGGGCCACACACAGACAATCATTCACGCATTCACTTACACCCATGGACAATTTAGTGTAACCGATTCACCTAAGCTGCATGTTTTTGGTGGTGGTAGGAAGCTGGAAAACCCAGAGTTGTATTATTACACGTCAATGAATTGTGGTTTTTTGAACAGCGTTTTTGAAATGCTCCTCTTAGACAGGGTGTTTGACTGTACTTGTACTGTAATACATACTATTGTTTGACTGTACTTGTACTGCTCTATCATACCATCTAATAATAAATATATTGATTCACTGCACCACCGTGATGCCCTCCTTCACATCCCATCAAAGATGTTCTATAGAATTCATGTCAGGTGACTGATGTCCTTTTGGAACGGCCAAGCTTCATCAAGTTGTCAGTACAAATTCTATTTTGTCTTAAATTACGCTGAAAAAGTTCATGGATTTTGACATTTTGCTAAATCGTATGCAATACATCCAATATTTACGTACTGTGATTTCAGTTTAATGCATTTCCACTCAAATCTAATTAGAATTGAAGTAATCATGACTAACTCCGGACGTATTCAAAGTGTACTAAAAGTCATGTAATTGATAATTAAAGTCTTGTTTAAAAATATCTTGGATTTGACCTTTACATAAAAGCTGCTTCTTATTCTTTCAGCAGTGGGTACATCAACAGTACTTGGAATTTGATTTGATAAATTACTCTTGCTGAGTGGGAGATGAGAAGCGGTAAGCCACCTTAATGCCTAATTAAAAAGTGAAGCCAGAGCCAGGAAGTGACTATTTAGCTTATCATTAGGATTGGAAACTAAACCTGCCTTTTACCACCCTTAAAGCACAGCACTGAAAATACATTTTGATTACTCTTTGGGGGAAAAACAAAAAAGCCAACATTAGATTGAAAAAGGACGAAGTCGGATCATTACCTATACGTGTAATTGTCGAGTAGTATCAAATGAAACAGTAGGTTTAAAGTATATAATACTTATATTCTCGAAGTGTGCAGCATAAAATAAATAAAGAACATTCCTCAGTGTACAAAAAACACATCAGTTGCGTAAATCAGCTTTACACAGTTTAGGACAATTACTGCTGTACAATGCATTTTTCCATTTGCACCACCAAGTGTCAGTATGGGACCGCAAAACCCCACCTCAAGTTTGACCCACCACTGCTAACACCTCAAGGTCAAAGACTGGGTGGCAGTTTAGTGCCACTCTGCTTGGATGATTCATGGATGAAATGAAATAAACCTACATGCTTAGCAGGATGCATTCTGCTTACCGGTAATCCTTATTATTGCAATGGTGTGGAAAGCAAATCACTCGCAGATGAGTGGGGTTCATCTAGAATGCACAGTAGTGAGCACTTGTTTAAGGATGGCAGACTCGTGCAGTTGTGAAGAGACACAGAGGAGAGAAAATGATGTGCAGAGAAGTCATTTATTCGTCTTCTTGAAGACGAGACAATTTGAATCGCTTATCCAAATCCGAGTTTACACCGGAGCTTATCCCAGCTGACACTGTGGGGTATACCCTGGAGAAGTTGCCAGTTCATCGCAGGGCCACACAGAAATACAAGCACCCGCTCACACTCAGACAGACAGACAGACAGACGGGTGTTTAAACTGTCAAAGAGAGAGGCGGAAACTCTCTGCCAGCCAAAAACGGCGAGAAAAGTTGTCCATTCGGTCACACAGAGTTTAATCTCTGCTCAGCGGGAAGTTCTGATTTCGTCAGAGTGAACCCAGGCGTTATCTAAGTAGCCTCTTCATGGCTAGACAGGATGGGAAAAGGAGAAGAGGCTGCAGGAGGAGGATTTGCAGACAATAGCTGTATGCCACAGGGGCAAAGTGGTTGAATGAAACCAGGAAAGACAAAGCCTGTAATAAGCTGGACATATGAGACATGGAGCAGGAGAGGATTTTAGATCACGCTGCCAATAGGCTGTGTAGGAGCACACTTCTCCCAAGAGTGTCCCAGAGGATTGGGCAGGCTTTTGCTGCTTCGTTTGCTTCATTCACCCCCTCCTCACCTTGTGAACTTGCTGCTCTTCCTTTCTGTACATACTTTTTCCACACATGCTCATCACACTCCTCCCCTTCCCCCCGGAGAGACGGCAGCATTTACCTGCGAAAGCCTCGCTGTCTCACAGACGTTCAGGTACACACCCTGTCCTCTGTTTGTTTACTTTACTCCCTCCATAATGCCGAGATTAATTTCTCAAAGCCGATTTGAGCTGCGGCACGCTTCGGCAGAGAGCAGAGAGCATAACTTTTGTGCTGGGGGGAAGTTTCCCCTTCACACTAGCTTAGAGGTGGATTGCGCTCCCCTTTATGCCTCTTGGTTTAATCTTCAAATGGAGCAGAGGGAGCGGGGGATAGAGGGAGGACAAAAAGGAGAGCGAGCTCTACACACAGTTGGGAATATAGCTAAAGTCTTTGCAGAGGT
Organism: Brachionichthys hirsutus; assembly: GCF_040956055.1. NCBI lineage: Eukaryota > Metazoa > Chordata > Actinopteri > Lophiiformes > Brachionichthyidae > Brachionichthys > Brachionichthys hirsutus. The sequence continues at coordinate 8,101,984 of NC_090909.1, forward strand.
GTCGTCTGCTTTTTCATGGATCCCTTTGAATCTTTCTGCTGCCTCTCTCTGGACAGGACTTTTCTCACGGCAATGCTGAAGGAGCTCATATCACATAAGGCTTGAGTCTCAATCGAGTCGGTAGGTTTTGGGTAAAATGTTGCAGGACACCCGTGGCTTAGTGCATAGGAATCTTACTGTCATTATCTCTTTCTTTTTGATCACGTTTTTTTTTTTCAATTACGGTACCTGATTTATTCAGTAAAAATTATACTGAACAAGAACAAAAATGCTCATGACTAATGGAAACAAGGGTTATATCAAAAACTTGTATTTTCTTTCCAATCATTTGTCCAAAATTAAAATGTACTTGTACTGCAGTTATATTGACAATAAACACAGTAAATCCTCAGATTGCGATTCGTTTTATTAGCCAACAACATCCATCATTTAATTTTTATGTGGACAAACTCGATGAATTGTTTGGTCTTTAATGCTTGAATACATTAAACATTCCCAATTTGCACATTTTGTGCAAAAGACAGTCAATATATATATATATATAATTTTTGATTATATAAAACAGAAGAAATTTGGGTGGTAAGAACGTGCCTGATAATTAACTTGAAAATGACACTCAAATAATAATTTTATTTTTACTTATAAATTATTCATAACACTTGTTTTTATCTGTGATTTCTAATCTTGTAAGGAAACGTGTTGCTTGATTAATCACTTGCAGCTAGTTGCAGCATATGCACTCTATTCATATTTCCCTAAAGTATTCTGGGCTTCAAGCGTGTATTTAGTGAGGTCTTGAGTGATGGATTTCAGGTACCCTGAGCTTTTTTTTTGAAACGCAATTTGCTTTAATCAGTTGGAAGAATCCCTTCCTGTCTCCCTGTCCCAATCTCACTTACAGTGAATAAACACACAAATCTGATTGGAGATGTACCCTCCCACCATGAGAAGCCTGATAAAATACCAATAGAAACCTCTCTCACCGCTGAGGAGCGTTACTGTGGGATATGATGTTTGCATACTAAGACATCTCATTCAAATGAAAAGCATTCATTATATTGTACCTCAGGGGAGTAGGAGGCAGAAAGCAGTTGATTAGACCCACTTCTTGGCTCATTTCGTTTCCGTGCAGCTGCTAAAATGGTTCATGATTTGGGGGATTGGGGGTATTGGGGGAGTCAAGTGTCAGGTGAATTAGAATTTTGTACTTTATATTTTTTTGATATGTGACTTAATGCTATATTTTCATATTTATATTAGATATTGTCACAACCACAGTTTATATTATATTATTTACTTATTTTGTACTTCTATAACTTTTTTTGTTTCTTAAAGAGCGGTAAGAAAAAAAAAGTGTATGTGGTGTTGTGTTTTGTGATAAATCAAGTCTCAAACTCAGTCTATTGATTTTTTTCGACCAAATTCTAAGGCGGGGGGGTGAACAGGCTGTATGTAGAAGGATTGTGCTTAAACAAGACACAATCCAAAGAAACGATATATGGAACATCAAACCAGATCACATAACACTGGAATTTATAATTGTATAGCAGGACTCTCTTAAATACAAAGATCCCTTCTAAATAAGTGCAAAATAGAATCTGTCTGCTTTTTCTTAATGAATTATCCAGATTAATTGTGATTCCAGTGCGAGTTCAAATGCTGGTTTGCTGGCCAGCATCTAAAAGATGTGATGGCTCGGAGATGAAACTCATTAAATCATAAATCTCCAACTCCAATAAGACTGCAATATTAAATGAGGCTGCAACAGTATGACATAAATAGAAAGCTCTCGTTCTCAAACGTAAGCCCATGAACCACCTCAGCACATGCAGTACCTTCACATCATTATGCACGTGCACTGACCCATGCGAGCCGGCACAGGAGCACATCGCTTCCAGAATCACTGCTTCCCACCCACACCAATCCCACGCAAAGTTCATTTGCATTTACAATCATTTCCCATACACTCAGTGCTCGTCTAAAGGTGGGCGTTGTGTAAAAAAGCAGTGAGTAATATTACCACAGTCCCACAGAGAGAGAGAGACACATAATGAGTTCACGTGGTGGAGAAATCCATGAACAACGTGGAAAAGGACGGATGAGTTCAGATATGAATGGAAACAGGCATTAAACTGGAGAAAATGCACGACTGCAAGAGGCTCAGATAGTATTAAGGTTGTCGGAACGGTGGAACTTCAAAGGCTGCTGGTTCATTTCTCTGCATCAGATGTGAAATGAAAAGGTAGACTGATTTCTGCCAACCCACCAAAACATTGACAGCAAATTGATTTTTCACGGCACTGAAGACTCTTGGGCTCAAGGGAAAGCTGGCAAGGCCTTCAGGCACAAATGGAAACAATTTCTCTCTCGCAAATATTATTTTTATATATATATAGTATACACATTTTCAAACCTTTGATTACTACCAACTCAGTCTGGTCTCTGTTATTTTATTGAAGGCACAGATATCAAACCTGGACAAATTAAAGGTGCCTTCAATGTTGACTTGTAAACAAACAACTATTTTCATTTTCTTTACCAAATGAATTATTTATTCATAAAATATTAGTTATATTCTAAAATATAAGCATATAATGTGCTTGGATCCAGATGATGCACAGGTGTTTTCTACCTATTAGTTTCTCTGATATGCTATTTTAGTGTGTGAATATTTTCCTTTATCAGACATAATTTGTACTTAGATTCACTTCTTTCATTGAAATTAATCTGGGCGTGTTCCTTGTCATTCAAAGGGGCAGGGCTTCAGAGAAACCCACCAAACAGAAGCAAGGAATCAAACATTATTAGCACCCAATGTGATAAATAATTTTGCTAAATTACAATCTGTTTATAATTTGGAAGACCTGACTCCTGAAAGAAAGTCTTTCATAGCAGAGAAGTAAATATTATTTTACATGGTGTAGATGCATCTTTGACATGACAATTTGAAATGCTAAATACACAAGAATAAAAAATGTTCTCTAGAATGAAAAATCTAAAACAATGTTGATGGGATTAACATGCATTTCTTGAAAAATACATTTACCCCCCAGATATCCGCTTTTTCAGTGTCACCTGGATTCTAATATGTGGCTCTAAATTCACTTTCAATGCAAAAACAAAATAAGCCAAAACATTTGCTTATATTGGAGGTTTTCTTTTTAATACCACATTTCCATATCGTGACAGCCATCAGATTTTCTTCTATCAGGTAAAAATCATCAAAAAAACACCTAGGAATAATTAAACGTTTTTTTTTTCAGTTTTATATTCCAAACACCAGTTTCTTGTCTATGTCTCTAAATTTCAAACAAATAAACCCTTACACAGTGAGCAGATATTATATTCAACACATTGTTCCTCAAACAAATTATAAAAATAGATTTAGCATTTTCAAATACATATTTACAGTATTAAACATAAAATGGTCACATTAACAGAGGGGCGTAAGGGGGGGGGGGGGGGGGGTAAGTTTCATTCATTGTGGTGATGAGGTCCAGTTTGTTGTTTGTTCGTGACTGCGTGCGCGTGTGTGTGTGTGTGTGCGTGTATTTCAAAGGGATCACATGTTGCTTTATTTAAATCAGTACAACAGAGGAGAAAATGAGGAAATAGAACAAAACCAATTACAACTTTCCGATCATAAATTAATGTACCTTTTACAATGAAGGCGTACATTTAATAAAATCACGGCCTTATAAAAAAAAACTATCCTTCAAGTTTCCTGTATTGTAATAGGATGAAAAGGATCACTGATCAAAGGAAGGTGTGGGCGTTATCTGGGGAAGTGTGCAGCCTCATAGGATGGCAGTGCATGACATTAACAGCAAACGGAACAAACAGCGACAAAGAAAACAAACATGGCAGTCCTTCATCCTGTATCAATACTGCAACACACACAGTACATCCGATGGTAATGGACATAAAATTAACCTTATGAATGCACGACAATACACAGATACTGTGTGCCGACAGTAAATATCCTCCAGTCGTCCTCTCGCTTCTTCGATCACTAGATCTGTAGGTAGAAACTCACAATAGTGTAAAAAAAAATCAACAAAACGAGGAGACAACTGCTTTGCGTAACATTTTTTAAAAATTATTATTGAATAAATAAGCATCTCAGCATCTTTTTTGTGAAAGATGTGTGTCACAGTTTGTAAACAAATAAATATTAACAAATACATATCAAGACCAGGCCTTCCAGATTTTGGTCTGCGCTCTACACAGAGTATGAAACATGGAAGTGAGGGAGGCTTTGGTGAAAAGGTTCTTTGTTGCCGAGTTGGCATCCCGGCAGGCTGAACTGGAAAACGAGAGGGTTCTTTAATGCGCGCAGAAAAAAACAACCTCAAATCTTATAGAAGAGAAAATTATAAAGAGGCACCGTACAACCAGTGAATCAAATCAAGCACACATTTTCAGTTGAATCCCGCAGCTTTCTGTTCACCCTCAGTGGCTGTAAACAAAATGAGGAAGAACATACAGGAGGATGTTTCCTGAAAGGAGTCTGCCGCCAGCCAAAGCTCACTGTATTGCTCTTCATCTCATCAGCATTCTTTCACTTTCTAAGCTGTCTAAAGGGATTATACTGTATGCTTTGAGGCCTCATACAACTCTTCTCGTGGGACAGCGCAGACCTCTCAAGCTGCCGCTCTGAGATAGACGCTTACAATCTTCAGAAATGTTCCTTTAGCATCTGAAATAAGAGCGGCCCTGACGTACAATGACACGATCTTCTTACTAAAGCAGTTCCTCTTTCATTTGAAATCAGCTGTGCCAAGATCATTAAAGTCAGTAGGTCTTACTTTGACAAGTCATTGTTTTCAGAGAATCACTGTCGCCATCAGGAGCAATCCCATCTATTGTCTCTTTTCAGCGCTAGACCGCAACTGGTGTGTTTGCATCATACCACATCTGTACGTTCCTCCTGCAGCCTCAGACGAAGCCAAGTCTGCTCCAGACAACATTTCATTTGTCCGGAGCCAGGGTGATGCGCACTGATCCAGAACCAGTGTGATGGAACTGCGACTGTATTAAAAGTGCAGATAAAGAGGTCACATAATAAGGTCACGTGGCACGGAGCCTCTGCTATATCCCAATCGCAACAGGAAACACCAGTTGCCACATCAGGGTTTCATAGATAAAAGGAATGAAGGAATCAAGGAAGGCATGAGGAATCGTGGGAAGGAGGAGCAGACAGAGTGCAGTTAGCTGAACGATCTGCTCATCTATCTTTCAGTTTGGGAGCACTCTCGCCCCTCTTCTCGTCCCCATGATCCATCTGCACATGCGTAAAGGTCTGCAGCAGCAGCAGCAGCAGTGTGGCGCCTGTTTGTTAGACCTGAACACCACGGCCGTGCATTTGGATGACCTGGGCTCTGAGGGTCTGGATAGCAGTCAAGATCAGCTTCTGGTGCTCCAGGGAGGTGATGCCGAGGCTGAGTACATCTCTGTGGATACACAGACTGATATTAGTAAAGAAGGACGAGGAATCTACCATCACTGGAGGTGAGAGCAATTCCACGACCACAGAAAAGTAATTGCAACATCACTTTTGGTTTTGCTTGTTTTTTTCTTTTTTCTGAAGAAACGTGCTAATTGTAAACTCCCTTTTGACAATATCAAATATTTATCTCAAAAGGCAGGGAGCGAAACGCCACTCACTGTACAGTCATTCTCGCCACAGACTCCAAGTAGCAGTATCCTGCAGCAGTGAAGTTGTCCTTGTATCGACCCATGTCTACTGCGTCCAGCCACTCCCCCACTGAGTTAAATGTTGGGAAGGAGGGGAGAGGCCTCTCTGCTAGCGTAATGGATGAACTCAAGGTTCTGAAAAACAAAAATGGGTTTGGTTTTTATAGAAAGCCACACCCTTTTACTGAGCTTAAAAATGGCCACACCCATACCTGCGTGCCAGTGTGGAGGAGCCGATGCCATCAGGGGAGCGAATGCTCTTGCTGAGGGCTGAGTGGATTTGGCTGAAGGTGGGCCTCTCTGTCCTCTCCTTCTGCCAGCAGTCCAGCATCAGCTGATGGAGGTGTGGGGGGCAGTTGACTGGAGCCGGAAGCCTGAAGCCATCCTCAATGGCCTTGATCACCTAAGAAGGAATTAAACATGACAACTTTGAAAACTTGGGAGTTATTGTTAACCTTTTTTTATTATTACTATGTACACTATAATAAAAAACAAAAAAAACAGGTTTGTGATTGACATTTTTGTCCTACTTAGAAATGTTGAGTAAGGCATTTAAAATGTCTTTCTTCACACTAGAACACACTGTCTAGTTGCCACTTATAGAAGGTTTTGGACAGTACAAGCCCTACTTTAATAAATAAATCAGCAGAAAAAATGCTGGTGCTTTCATTTTCTCAACACTAATTGCACCACCAATAATGTTCCATTGCATTTTTTTTTTTTGGGGGGGGGGGTAATTGATCCCATGTTGAGACAGCATCCTTTAAGGTCACCTTACCAGACAGAATTAACTGCAATACATGCAGATTTGCTGACCTAAACAATAATAAGCTAGATAGCACTCTACAGCAGTGTCTCAACCAAAATGCGATTGAAAATAAAGAACCACACAGAAAAAGGGGGAACTGCTCTCTGAAAGAGGAGCTATTTCAGCAGAAACAACATGGCAGCTGACTGACTTAGAACCAAAGGACAATTAACAGGATATTCAGTGTCTTAGTGTCACTTCACAGGATATTTGATGGGGCTTCACAATAGTTGGGCTTCCATGAGCTGAAAATTGCACTAATCCATTCTAATTTCCGAGATCACAATATGCTGTAGGTATGAGACGAAGCAATCAAGACATTGTTGAACTCGAGGAGAATGAGACAATAAATACCCTTTTTCCCTTTGCAAAGACAATCTCCAAAGACGTTTATTTTATTTTACTCATTTTCACTAGTTTACGGCCAGGGTTAATTTTCCCCATGTAATGCTTGTGTGAGACGCACGCACAGAGAAATCAGGGGATATTTTTTCACACCGCAGAATCTGAGTGACTCGAAAAGATAAGATAGTGAAAACAATGATTCATCTCGCCACTTCACAGCCCTGTCAAACGTCACCGTCTTCAAACAGCCGTTCAAAAAATCATCCCTACACACTTCCTCAATGCACCTCACTCCTCCTTCACACTAGAATTGTCCCCATTCAACATGACACCTCATGAGATTTCCTATCAATATATTTTCGCGTGGCGTGGGATGTGCCTTCTCCGAGTCACTTAAAAAAAAACCTCCTGTAAATAAAGTCAGAATGACTACAAAGTATGACATCCCTCCACGGCATTTTTTTTCTTCTTCCTGGAATCATCTATAGCTACACACCCACTGCCCCGCTCCACCTCCATCTCCATCTCAGCCCCTATCTCAACAAAAAGAGCATTCATAAAAGGCTTTTCAGCATTTGACATTTTCCATTTAATCAAAGTCAGTAGGTAAAGGGCGCGCTGGATCACAGGTGGACAAGCCGACCAACAATGCCTTATGATATAATATATCAATTTAAAGTGGATTAATATCCCCGGCACTCTACAAGCTTCACCTTTGCCCTCTCAATTGGAAAGTTTCATAATATAAACCAGGCAGAGAGAAAGTTTCTCCTGTTTTATGAAAGGGTGCCGGGGGGGGGGGGGGGGGGGGGGCAAAAAGCGAGCTGTTCTTGTGCCTGCTGAATAACACATGCATATTAATTTTGGACAATCAAAGATGGAACACGATAATAACCTGTTGCATTTTAACTATGCACCTGCCTGTATAAAGTGCATGCATTATTTCAAGATGACAGTAATTTGAGAGGGCATCAGCATGATTATGGTTTTGGACTTAATGAACGACAATAATGATTCCAAAAACGATCACCATCTTCTCGTACTCTGCAATGCTCTTGTGTTGTCGGCTGCAATTAAAATAGTTACTTGAATCACACTTTCAGCTGCACTCGAGAACCACGAGTCCCTTCAGAAAGTTGAATAGAACAATCTTTTTTTTTTGAAGGACAAAGAGGAGCGAGTGATGACAGCAAAACAGAGCAACCGCCCACGTTGACATGGAAATTGCAGGTTTCTCAAGGCAAGCGGCAGGGTCCTATCAACCGGACAATCTCTTCAACCCTTGAAAAGCAAGGGCTTTGCATTTTCCAAAATAATTTCCCCAGGGGGATTTTTCTTAGCACTTTTCAGAGGAGGATGGCACTCTGGGATGATGGGGTGTGGGGGAGGCCACCGGAAGGGGGGTCAATGCATCCGTAAGAGAAAACGGGATTGGTCATGGAGCTGATTCAGACTTAAAGTGAGGGCCTTGCAAAAAGCTCCTAGCGGTGCTGTGGCTTCTTGGCTTCCTTTAATAATATCCAAGCTAGTAAAGAAATAAAATAAAAACGATTAACAAAAAGCTCCTCCTCGCTCTCTCTCACTCTCACACGCACACACACACACACACACACACACACACACACACACTTACATCCTGGTTGCCCATGTCCCAGTACGGCCTCTCTCCGTAGGACATGACCTCCCACATGACAATGCCAAAGCTCCAGACGTCTGACGCCGAGGAGAAGCGATGGTACTGGATGGCCTCCGGCGCGGTCCACAGCACCACGCTCTTCCCTCCATGCTGCAGCAGAGAGGTGCAGAGGTGAGACACGAAACGGGTGCGGAGAGTTCACAAAAGCAGAGCTTTAATATCCTCTTTGAATGGCTTTGGAACATATTTTCAGCCGATCAAAAGAACCTTTAGACTAGTGGGTTCACTTTAAGTGGAAGCTGAGCAAATCAAGGGAAATATAGCACTGAGCTTCTCTCAGACGGCTCGATAATATGACTTCAGCCGAACCAGATTTGAGATGTGATGCATATTAATCCTCATTTAGTCCTCACTGCCTCATTAGAGACATTACCGCTCCGCGTTTCAGCTTCCTCACATCAGGATTTGTGCCACTTGAGAGCCACTAATGAAGGAACGCCAACGTAAAACTACGAAATCTTTAATGTTCTATGTATTTGACATTTGCCCAGCGGTTTCCTCTTACCAGCGTAGTGTAGATGGCCTCGATCTTGTCATCCTGAAGAGGCCTGAAGCCAGACACCTTGCAGCCGAGGTTGGAGTTAACCAGCACCTGAGATTTCAAAACAAACTGATTAGCATTGTACATATGGAGGGGAAACAATCTCAGCATGAGCGCTCACCAGCCAATGGGAGAGGCTTTTATCATGCCGGGGACAATTGATTGTTTACAGGAACACATATTCTTGCTCCTGATTTTCCGGAACATGACCCCCGCGCATTTGCAATTTGACAGACTGCCTACTTCAGGGAAATGCCAAGCCATGAATGTGACAAAACAATTGTGAAAAAGTATTGTTTCATTGTGTTCAGCTTCGTGCATCATTCAAATAGAAACCTGCAGGTAACCGATTGCTGAAGCTATTTGCAGACAAAAGACAAATTCTATTCTGTAACCCACCTGTGAAAACATCCAATAACCTGAAACATACATCACCCGACACACATCGATCGCGTCCCTCCCCCCCCGGCTCCCTTACCTTGTGTGCGGCCAGCCGTTTGTGGACAAAGCCCATTTCGGTGAGGTACTTCATCCCGGATGCTACCCCAGTCAGCATGTCCATCAGCTGCATCACGCTCAGCTGGCCTTCGTGCTTCTGAGGTTATGGGGAAAGAAGAAAGGCGACGGAAGGAAGAGAAAGAAGAGGAATGCAGTGAAAGAAGAAATAAAGGAGAGGAGAGCGGTGAGGGTGAGCGTGTATGGCGTGAATGCAGCGATCCAATAAGGTGACAAATCTATTTACTACAGTACAATGTTGTGCTTGCTGAGCTGAATCCCTCTATTTGGAGAATAAAAAACAAACAGGCCATTAATTCATATCATTATAAACCACATCGCGGTGGTTCAGAGAGCAAAATAACAGTTTACAGAAGCTTACAGCATCTCTATGAAGAAAACACTCCGTTTGTGCAGTTAATTATGAAGCGTTTTCCTTCTTACTGTAATGAGCACACATATTTCTGCCTTAGGACTGAGCTATAATAATAGCAAATTTATGTTTGTGAGGGGGGGGGGGGGGGGGAGCCTTGTTTGTGAAACATTGGCAAAATAGAATAATGAAGCTTTATTTGTTCTCAGACAATGAGCAAAACATATTTAAAATAAAAGTGTGCATTCATATTAAAAACTTACCCTCAGGAAAGAATCTAAGGCTCCGTTAGACATGCTCTCCAATATAATCATCATGGTGTTACCTGCAGAAAGAGCAGGACAAAGGAGAATATAAGTGACGGTGGCAAAATAATCCTCAAAAGTAAAATAAAGGGAGACGGGTAATCAAGGTGGGGAGGGATTGAGAGGGGGGGGGGGGGGGGGGATTAAGTGAGGCTAGTCCACTTGGCAGCATGGCAGCCATTGTGCAAGCCATCCCTCACCCACTGAAGTGTGCTGGATTGAGGAGAACCTGTGCGCTGCTCTGGCTGTCTCAGCAAGTTTAACGGCCCTCAAACACTCACTCACACACAAACACGCAATCTGTGCACGACTCTACGCACAGTCCACACGTGCACATTCATAGACACTAAACACACACACACACATACACACACACACGACTGTGCCCAGGCACAGATGGCAGGGATCCAGCAGTGCTATGAAGTGAACAGAGGAGGAAAATAAGACCGCGGCAGTTGGAGGAGAGGGGTGAAGTGGATTATGGGAGGTTGAGGCAGTTAAGATGAACACCGACAGCTATTAAAAAAAACAATCATCTAAAAAGATACATATCAGTCCTGACAGTCTTTGAGGACTGATTACAAAAATGAGAGCTTGGCACTAGAAAAGCCACAATTCATGGATCGCCAGTTTTACTGAGCTTTAAGGGACCTATTTGGATCACTAATCAATAACGCTGGGGAACTGTGAGTTAGCACTGAAACGCTGCCTTAACATCCCTGCAATCATGTGATTGATGTGATTTGGACAAGGACTGCCGATGGACGTGACGGGGCTGGGCTGACACGTAGGGCCAAGTCAAAGTAATCTGTGTCATGTGATGAACCACTGACAACATGCCATATTTCAGATTACGACTGCAAAGCCTGCCAGAACTCGGAGGGAGGGGAGTAATAAATGACGTCTTCGGCATCACATCACCATCATATTCGCTCCTAAGGCATATGAAGACATATTGAAAAAGCGACTCAATTGACCGGTTCATTTGATGTTGCATAACTGTAAATAACAACTTGCTTAAGGGACAAACTTCATGCAGGAGGTCCTGCACAAGCTTTGATGACAGACATGGTTAAAGCCACATACGCCCACTCGGTCAGGATTTACCATCAGTGGATTGTTTTTCAATAGCCTGATCTGGTTCTGGGCTTAATGCTGTTATTAAATACAAAAGTCACTCACTCACTAAAACTACTAAAGGGTATAAAGACTACATTAAAACAAGGCCTAACTTTATGATGAATTGAGCTGAACTGATGCGTGTATGCCAACACACACAGAGCGGATGAATTAAACACGCAGCTAATGGAGTTCATAGCATAGCAGGGCTGTGTAACTGTACCGGTACATGCATGTGTTTGAGTGCCATTCTTAATTCATGTGATAGTGTTAACTCTTTGTATGTCAGTGGGAATAACTTCTGATGTTGATGATTCTGAACTGCCTGTAAGAAGGTGGAGCAAAATATTACTGCAAGAAATCTAAATATGCAGGAGAAAGAACAAAGAGAAAAGATTTTACAAATTAATGGGACACACCTGTAAAATTATGCAGAGTCGAATTATGGTAAAAGGTTGGGGAGATTAGTTAGCAGGTGGGCACTTTGTAGAAGTCCGACTGAGGGTCTGGTAGGGGGGTAAGTGATGTAAAACAGGTCATTTGTAGTCGGACAGTTGGTGTGTGTGTGTGTGTACGTGTGCGTTTTGGAGGTGGGGGGGTTGCACAAGATTGGAGTGGATCTCCGGGCCCCCTTGTGTCTCCAGCACCAAATACTGTACCCTGCACATCTGCTCCCTTCCTACTGCGTGCACGTGTTCACACAAAGACACACCTCCCTGAACATCACTGCAGCAGAAACACAAACTTCACCAAGTCCTTAAATATTCTCACTTCACCTGTGATTTGCATTAACCCCTACCTCATCTTCTCTGCCTATCAAGTCTCTTCTCCCCTTTCCTCCATTGATAATTATACATCCAGGATGAGGCTAGTATTGACTTCCTCCCACACTGCCATTTGCAATATGTTTTCGACTTCATCTTCCTTCTATATTTCTTACCAGTGGTGACGACACCCTCTAGCCGGATGATGTTGGAGTGGTCAAACTGCCCCAGAATGCCAGCTTCGCTGAGAAAGGAGCGGCGCTGTTTCTCAGAGCAGCCGGCCCGTAATGTCTTTGTGGCCACCGGAAGCTCTCGTTTACTGGGGAGCTTGAGGCAGCCCCGACACACCTCCCCAAAGTCACCTGTAGGGGGAGACAGGTACACAGGGGGGTCGTGATCCTTATAGATTAACCGTCAACCAAAGTGGGCAGAAAGTAGGCAGAGAGTTGCAGAAATATGGAAAGAGAGTGAAAATGATTGGATAAGGGATGAGCAGAGGGGTGGGTGCGAACTGAGACAATGCAGATGTAATGTTGGAACCTTTAAGGTAAACAGTCAGGTTTCTGTTTTCTGGGAAATGTTGACGTCAGTGTTCAAGCGCTTGACCTATTCTAAAATATCAAGTCAAGATTTCTCTGCCTCTGCCTGCTTGTAATTCTAATTCCTCCCTTCATTAATTTCCTTGAACATGAGACAATCTGTAATTGTCTCGCTTACAGCCGCTCATCTGAATCCGGGTCATGGGTTTCCGATGAAGCCGATCCCAGCTGGCAAAAATACAGACTTTATGGTTACAAACAAGCCCTGCATGTTCTAAAGTCTAGCAACGTACCTGTGTGCACAATCCTCTCTATCTTGATGCTGGAGTTGTCCAGCTCCTTGGCAAAGGCATGCACAGCCTGCAGCAGGTCATCACAGGTCTCCGGGTCAATGTAGGTCCTCCGCGTTGGGATCTTAACTGGACACACAAACAAATGCAATAAATAAGAAATGCCTCACATTAATTTAAGAGTGTCCCAGTGAGGCAAAACAATGGTAACACAACATTAAGTGTCCACAGGGTTTAAAAAAAGAAGAAATACATTAAAAGTCAAAAGGTTTGTAGAAGCAAAAAATCCATGACGCACAAAATAGATAAAAACATCCACTCTTAGACCCCAGTAAGAAGCTATGTTTAAAGATTTGTCAGTTTATTTAGCACTAAGAAATGTCTGCAGCCCTGGTGGTCCCTTTCTCGCATTACTAAACAAACATTTCTTCTGTCTGCACTGGTTTAGGGTTTACTGCTTTCTATTGAACAGACAGAATTCCTCCTTCACACAGGCATCTATCCCAGTTGCCTTTGTGAAGGAGGAATTTATATCCATCTTGTACAAATGCAGACCAAACAAGAAAAAGGAAATGCAGAATTTCACTGATGCCTGAGCTTTCCCATTGGCGTTAGAGATAGCTTTTCTGTAAACACTGACATACACCTGCTGTAAATCTCTCTGATATGTTTAGCCACAAATTAGCAGCGTTATTTACTGTATATAAACTAGCAGGATACTCAGCAGGACCTCTGGAATCTTTATTCAAAATCCTAAGGCCTCTCATGATGTTAGTGAAAATATATCTTATATATCTCACATATATACATAGGTTTCATTCATTCTTCTTTCATTCTTTGATGCCTGGAAAAAAAAGTAGAAAAAAATACACTCCAATTCACTAATCTTTAATGGCTTCTCTGTGTCCAACTCTTACACCATGTTTTTCCAAAATAAGTAGCATTCTTGTAATCCTGCTAATCAACCAAATTTTAAAAAAAAACTGTTTAAACCCAGCCTCCTTAAAAGAATAATAATAAAAAAACAAAATCAGTATTTAAATATTTTTTTTCATTGCAACAATACAAAATGCTTATGCATTGAGAAATTCTCTAATTCTCAGTATTGTTTGTTTGGTTCTTGTGAACTCCAGAGGAAACCGGGATCAAAGGCTCTGAGTGCTCAACTCTGGCTTTTGGGGTTCCTCCACAAAGCTTTAGTGGAGTCAGGGGGCTCTTTCACCAGGATGTGTTTGCCTTTTCTGCTTGCCTCATAATGTTATCTCACTAAGACACACACACAAGGACAAAGCCGAATACAATCTTCAGTCAGAAACTGGGACAGGACATTATAGACATTAAAAGGCTGATGCAGAAAAAAGTGTCAGGGTACTTGTTGGTTTGCTGCTCTGTTACCGTTTCCTACAGTGAATCACTCCAAAATAATGAAAGCTTTAATACAAAAAAAAAACAATTCTGCATCCTCTATCTACACTGACATGAGATAAATAGCCTGGTTACCGTAAAGTGACGGATACACAACTCATTAACGTGCAACAGCAGGTTATTTTTATCCATTACATTATTTCAGGGATGTCTGCAAAACAGTTTCTATGTCACTCATGAGATACAACAGTTTCAGGTGACATTTAAAAATGCACCTGACACCAACCCGAAGTGTTTAACAGCATCCGACAAAACAAAAGCACTACCTGGTTTCACATCAAGTCTCTTTGCCATCAGCTGTCTTTGCCTAACACAAACAACAAGCAAATTAACTGGCCAGAGGGTATCCAATATCCATTAACCAATGAAAGTTAGTTCTCAATTAGGTGACCTTTGACCCTTGTTACTGCATGTTAAAGATAATCTTCCAGGAGAAGGCCTGGCGGTTTTCCCAAAATATGGGCAGAGGGTGTGAAATGTGATTACAGCTCTGCATCGACCAGTCTGATCCTATACTGGCTGCTTCATAAAGGTTTATTGATCCAACACACACGTTTATAGGTGTGCACAAATACACTCATGAGAATGGTTGTGTGTATGCGCAAACACTCACAAACACACCAACAAATAAAGCCAAAAGTCTAATTATGAAGCAAGTGAAGCCTTTTTTTTTAACCCAATGCGAGAGCTCAGCGGAGGATTGAAAACCTTTTTCTGCCAAAAAGGATGTTTAGATACCCTGCTGTAAAAACCGGCAATGTAACACACAAGCACACACACACACACACACACACACACACACAGTGATTGCTCACATGGCTCATAAAATGGTCTATACCGGCTGAAAATGAGTGCAAACCCCTGTATAGGACTCACATGGATGCATGTGCTTCATTGGCTCTGTGGCTGATTAGTGTCAGGATTAACTGTGTCACTGCCACGAGCCATCAAGGGGAAGTGAAATGTGCTCACACTTGAATAATTTTCAAGGGAAAACCAAGTGAGAATGCCCAGTTCCAAATATTTCAATTAGAAACCGAAGGCCACAAACTCTTAACACTCATTTTCACAGTTCTATTTTCATTGCATTCACCATCTTCCCGTCTTTCTCTCTCACATGCAATTAAAATATGGATTTGATCTAAATCTGGCCCATTAATGGAGACTGTAGATGAGTTTTTTTCTCCATCCCCGTCCGTTGCATTTCTACGTCACACACACCAACTTAAAACCAATGTTCTGAGCAGTGTCACTTATGATGGGTCCCTCCATCCCCTCCCCCCATACATCATCCCTCTCCCCTTCATTCCTCAAATTTAGTCCTCATGCAGTCAATCACACATTATTTATTTGGTCTTTTTTTGGTCATGTAATCTAAGAGTTTTGCAGATGAACAGGTGGGAGACGAAGGAAAAAGCAGGAAATGGACACAAGAGTGTATGTGAGTTGGATAAAGAGAAAAAAAACATGTCTCATCTCAAATTATGGTGGAAAAGCAGGCCAGTGTGTGTGTGTGTGTGTGTGTGTGTGAGAGAGTATTGCGTGTCAGCTGTTGGCATGCCTTTGTTTGGGGCAGATTTAATTCCCAGCCGCATTGCTTCGGCTCATTATTCATCAAGCATCGGGCTCCAAACCTCTCCAGAGGGCTCAGCACGCTGGGAGATGATGAACCAATGCAAACGAGCATGCACATGTATGCATGTGTGCGCTCACACACACACACATATAGATGCACTGAAAACATGATACACACACCACCACACTGACTTGCACACAAACAAGAGACATGTCAAACTGCTTCCATTCTGTCAATGTCAAACAAAGAGCCCTTTGAGAGAGGCTTCTGAGCAGAGTTTAGGAAAAGCAACGTTTACTGACTTGTACAACACAATAAATGACAACATTAAACGTCCAATCTGGAAGCACACGCTCCGCTGCTTTGAGAATTCACCATCATTCTTCTTCTCCCCTCCCCCCCTCGTCCCTCGTTCTTTAAATTTTCTCTCCTGATTTCAATCTCTCCCCATCAAACTCCGCCGCACACGCCACCTAATTGAGTGCTCAGAGTTGGCTATGCATGCACTCACAATTATGAATTAATGCGGTGTCACCAAAGCTTCAGAAGTCATATGTAATGCGGGTGCATGTGTGTATTTGCATGCATTCCAGCACATGAAATAAAAGAGAGACCCCTCCCTCTATGTCAGAAATTTACCATCGAGAATACACACACACACACACACACACACACACACATCTGTGATATAATAGAGCGATCACTGCTGTCACTTACACTGGAAGTAGAGTTCCTCGTCTCCCTCTTGAGAAGCTTTGCTGTAGCCGCATTGTCTGTAAAGAGAAACAAAGAGAGCATCAGACAGCGGTTCATCCAAGTTAGCAGGCAAAAGAAAAAGAAAAAAGAAGTAAGCATTATATGAAAGTGTAATAACTTGGAGATGAGGAAAAGCAAAGCTGAGAGCATTGATCGAGATGGAAACTATAGAGGAAGGTCTCTGATACAATAATGCTAATGAACAGCTGATTGAAAGAAATGCTGTCAGATTCAACAGGGCAAGTCACACACAGACAGGCCTGTAGTTCAAGGTCTTATTGTTTTACCGCTTCTGGAGAGGCTCAAAACGCACATACTGAGGTAACTAGACTTTTGACATGTAACATCAGCATGGTTATCTTACATCATCTGCCACCACAGGGGATCTAAAGAGGAGAAAGCTCTTTGCAATCTGCTGTGGCTTCTTAGCTTAGTGGATAACTTGGCCCTGCACGTCTACACGCAAGCACACGCATGTTGTAAATTACAGATTAACGAACACTCTGGAGGAGAAGTACCATATTTGCTTGGATTAGAGCAAGGGTTGGAAAAACTAAGCAAGAGGGATACTCGCATGGAAGTGAGTTTTCATTGCAGAATCCAAAGTACATGAAAGGTTTATCTCGCCAACAGTAAATGTGAAAATGAAAGATCAGGAAAAAAACTGGGTTGTTCTCAACTGCATTTAGTTCATATAAAGTGGGGTTTATGATTTGTTTTCATGTTCTGTGTCTGCAGTCACCAGCAAGTCAAGTGGAGCAAACTAATGAGGTTGATTAATATGTTTTGAGGGTCGCCATGAGCTTTTTATTAAAATGTGAGAACTGAAAAAGTTTAAGTGCTCCGTTTGTGCAAGGGCAATTCAAGTGATGTTATTCCAGGACATATTCGTGTGTTTCACCAAGTGTTGTTAATGTGAATGTCAGAACACATCAGCGCTTCACACAGACCTGGTGCACAGCTGGGAGGGCATTCGCGGAGAGCGTAACGGACCTACAGAGTGCGTTTGTGCTTTCTGTAGGTAGATTTGCATGTGAATATAGACTCTTAATGCCATGCATGGGAACATTTGCATGAGCGCTATTAAAGGACGGCGTTTTGCATGTGCATATCCCCTTGTACAGGGAAGATGTGATTGAGGGTGAGGCTGACACATCCCTCAGACTTCGAAGCTGTGTGGTCTGAGACAAGGCCAACACCCTGTCTGTCAAAACACACCAGCAGGCGCATGCAGCACAAATCCTCGGGGCAGGACACACCAGACGGGGGGAGAGGAGACAAGAATTAATAGATAAGGCAGCACGGGGTTGAATGAGGAGGAGATGATGGGATGGCAGGGTGTAAGGGAGCAAATGGGAGACATGAGGGTGAGAAACATCCTGGAATACATCTACACATGAAGTAATGAGGGTGGGGTAGAAGGATATGCAAAGAGGGTAGAAGACAATTTGGTAGAAGGGTATGCAGGAGGGTGACATAGCCGAAGACGCCAGCTGCAGCCCACAAAGTCCATGTTTGGTGTGAAACAAGGCGAGAAAGACATCATAGTAATGAGTGCAAGGTGGGGATGGATATTAAAGATGAAGAAAGGTGGAAATCTAGCTAGGCAATACAGCAGGAAGTATGAATGGAACTACGAGAGTGAAATGAGGAACACAGCTAGCAGAAGTATACGGAAACAACAGATGAAAGGGGTCTGAGTAATCTGAAGGAAGTGAGGAGACAAGGAAGCAATTGGAAATAAGACACATTTGGTAGGGCTGCTTGAAGGCGAAGTTGCATGACTTCCATTTCCATGGACTCTTTTGAAATGTCACAGATGTGACAAAAATGAACAAAGCAGACGCAGAGCAGTTATTTTTTGTATGAATTCAAACTCTAACGGTCTATCTCACCACCTTTCAGATGCTGTGCTGACACATGAAATTGGGCCAAAAAGCTCCACGGAAAGGATCATGTTTGTAGTGCTTATTATCATTGCCCTGGCGTGAGGATAGATGGAAACAGAGGAAAAACAGAAATGCGGGGGAGGAGACGAGAGATGGCAGAACCACAGGGAGGAAATCAAAACAGGAGAAAGAGGTGTGGGATTTAAAAAAAAAGAAGAATGGGGGAGGGGAGTGCAGACATGCCAGTGTACCTGGTCATCAGCTGTGTGAAGGGAGGAAGAGGAGAAAGAAGAGGAGGAGGAGGAGGAAGAGTGGAGAAGGAAGTCGAAAGCAGCACCACACTAGCAGGAGTAACATTGGAGGAGCTCGAGCAGACGCTGCTGGGAGAAAAAAAAACAAGGGAGGGAAGGGGGAGGAGTGCTGATGTCAATTCTATCTCGTCTGTACTTTTAAACATCAAAACTGAACTGAATTCGAGATGATTTTGTCTCTCATATAATTAGTATCAAAACAAAGTCCTTATTTTGAGCTCCGCCGAGGAGGTTAAGTTTATTCGCCAGCGTTGGTTTGCATGCTCGTCTGTTAGCAACATAACTCAAAATGTTATGGACGCCTCTTGATGAAATTTATAGGAATTGCTGGGAATGTTACCAGGAATAGATGATTACATTTTGGTGATGATCCAGAAGAGATGCGGGATTCTGGATCATTTAGCTATTTTCGTTAACATTGCAGTCAATGGAGCGTCAAAACGTGTTCCTCAATATCTCGGTTGATTATTGACCGATGTTTATGGTTAAAATATATATCCTCAAGCGGTTTACATCTGCATGCCTGAATTCTGGGCACATTTTTGAATTTCACACGTTGGTAGAACCAGACGGCAGAAATAAATGTGTGGACGACACAACACTTAATCTCGCCAAACTTCTGGTCATCACCATTGGGTCATCATTATCGAATGTTGATTTTGGCAACATTTTCCTCTTGAGAGGAAATGTAACTGATGAAAAGTGAAAAAGTGAAAAAGTGAAATTGTCTAAAAAAAGCAAAAGTAGATTAATTTTATACTGTATACTGTGGTTTAAAAAAAAAATTGGAACCTCACTTGCTTCGTTTTATTTTTGTATGCAAGGCATCTAAAGCATGAGTGCGTTTGATATCCATTCATTCATTCATTTTCAACCGCTGCATCCGTAACCGGGTCACGTGTATTACTGGAGCCTGTCCCAGCAGTCTACGGTCCAGAAGCGGGGCACACCCTGGACAAGCCACCAGTTTATTGCAGGGTGATGTCAAAACAATACAACCCGAGTGTAAACAAACTGCAGCCTTTAAATTATACAGAGTTTCATGAAAAGCTATGGGAATTCCACAGATCTCCACTCCACTGAGAGACATTATCTACAAACGCAGTAAGACTTTAAACAACAATGAACCTTCCCAGAAATGGACAAGTGTCAAACATTCCTCCAAGAAAGACAGCAAAGAAAGCATTGCAGGACTCACGTTACCATAAAGGCGAGTGTTCGTGGCTCCACGGCTTCAAGATGATGTATAAATGGCATCAAAGTGAAATGCAGAGGTAACAGAACCACATTTTGCCTTGTCCTTTATTATGCCCTGTTTAGTGCTGCTAAACACATTTAAAATGTCACACTGTCCCCAAGAAGCCACTTATTGGAGGTGAATCATTAAGGTAAGTGTTCAGTATGGGAAAGCTTGTGGGTTTTGTGTGTGTGTGTTTGTGTGTGTTTCCATCGTGATTTTGGATGACAAAATTAACACTAAGCAGCTGCCATGTAAATGAAGCCTTTTCACCACCTACTCTTTTGTTTCTATGCTTCAATTCTCCTCCAGAATAGAGTACGGTTATGGAAATAACATGAATAATAGGTGAGAGTCGAAATAGAATCCGAGCCATCAGGAAAAAGTGAAGCAGAGGAAATTTAGGCCAGCAGAGACTTATGTAGAGCACAATACATGGAAGTTTAAAAAAAAAAGCCACTTTTGCTTTTTCCTTCACTGCATTTTAATCATCGGTATGACTAGTCAGTCATCTCAGACTCTTATATGTTGGGTTTGGACTAATTAAAACTTTTATACACATATATATATATATTTATATATTTATATATATATATAGACGTGTTTTTTGTGGCCCATATATATATATATATATATATGGGCCACAAAAAACACGTCTAGATAATTTGTAGATGACAAAGACAAAAGAGGGAATAATCCAAAGATCCTTTCCTTCGGTTCTCCTTCTCCTTGTCACTCTTTACCCACTGAAACTCACCAAGAGTCAATCGCCCTCTGAAATGACCCTCTGCTTCCTCCTTTCTTCTCGATCACTTCTCTTTTTCTCCTGATAACTTATTCATTGACTACACACACACACGCAGTGTGGCCAGTGAAGGGTACACAATCTCTGCACTAACCCGCGAGGCCTGGGCTTCTTGGACAATGTTTGGCCAATGCCCTGGAACCCTGGTTCTATCAAATTCTGTCAGGCAACAAAAGACACCGTGCGTGTGAGCATCATGTGCATGTGTGTGTGTGTGTGTGTGAGACAGAGAGATAATTATTGTTCCCCACTATATTCTGAGTTGAGAATAATTAATTTCTTACGGTAATGTGGATATGATTCTTTCTAAAATTAAATCCATGTGCGCTGGTCACAGCTAACATTGCGGAGTTGCTCGGATTCACAAGAACAATTACTGGATGATTAGTCGTAGAATAACCAATCAAAACTTTCGTTTGGTGACAAACATGACAGGATTCCGGTCAATTCAGGAAAGTAAATTTGCTGCTGCTTCTGATTAAGTGGTTTTCAATCAATATCAGTGGATTATTCAAAAGGAATGTGGCTGCCTCTCTCCATGCCTTCTCGTACGTGCAAGCGAGGCTCATCTGCATGCATCTGTGTAAGAAGGCAGGTCGATGCAACAGAGACTCTCCAACTGTGGCAGGAAGCGGGCTCCCTTTGCTAACACACGAGAGAATGGTAATTGAGTCATCAAGCCATTCCCTCTTTGTCTCTATGCAAAACACGGAGAGCAAGTTAATGGTCGAGCAGCTATAAACAAGGGAGACCTCTGGCAATGAATGCAGCGATAGGAACAAAGGAGACAACGATAGGCATTATTATTCAGCACTCGGCTGTGCTTCCTGTCCTCAAAGCAATAACGAATTTTAATATTTCATGGTTCTGCTCTGAGAGTTTGCACATTCTCACCATGTTTTGGCATAGCTGCCGATGTGATTTTTGTGTACATCCCTCATACACCTTAATGGATGTTTGAGTGACAGCAGCAGCTTCTGTGGCGCTGCTATGAGCGAACAGAATTCATTCCTACATCCGTTTGACTCCGTTATCGCAGTGCTTTAGTGTTTATCTTGATTTGGACCTGTAGTTTCTGCATCACAAAGCCCTCTTTAGACAAGTGGGTTTAGCTGTGGGAGAAGGAAGAAAGGTGGCACTAATGTGGATCCGTGTGTGTGTGCGTGTGTGCATGTGTGTGTGTGCGTAGAGTAAAGAACAAGATGAAAATGCTCTTATAATGGATCTAAAAATCTCCCTGGAAAAATATCAACTGAATGCCATCCAAAATAATAAAATTCTAGGCATGTGTGTAACTGTGTGGGCGTACATTTGTGCTCCCTGTTCATGTGATTATATATGTGCATGTTGTCAGAGTGTGTGCATTGGTGTGTGGGAGTGTGTGAGGTCAGATGGCAGACTGCAGAAATGAACAGGAGTCAAAGGGCAAAGTGTCCTCCAACCCCTCTCCATTTAACTTTGTTTCCACACTTGAATAAAACATGCAAGTAAGGGTAGATATAGTGTGCAATAATCAAGACCATAAAACAAAAGGAAAAATAAACTGACAATGTGACATATAGTAGCTGCTCTTTAGTTATTTATTGACGATCTTGTGGAATATTGCAAACTTAAAATTCACGGATAACCCATAGCTGGACATGTTGACATGGTTTTTTTTTTGAGGTGGGGATTGGCTTTAGATTTTTATGCCGAAAGGGAAAGATAATATTTCTTCTGTGTCTTCTTGTTTTGTTGCTGGTTTATCAAATGTTTACAGCTTTAGATCATCTGAGATACCACAGAACAACAGCAAACTGAATGCTTGCCTGTACAGTCTCAAAATGTGCAGCGACATCTGCAAATCCCAGCCCAGATGAAGAATACGGATCTGTGACTGGAAAGGGGCCAGTCTAAGAGGTCCCCTTCCCTTGAGCAAGGCACCGGACCCCCGCAACTGCTCCAGGCAGCAATCACAGGGGGGGGGGGGGGGGGGCTCACCTTATGCCTCTGCTACAGGGCCCCTGCCTATATGCATGCATGAATGTGTTGATTGTTAGAAGGGACCATAGTAGGGTGAAAATTTTTATTTAATTGCTTGTGTGTGTGTGTGTGTGTGCCTTGCATATGAACATATATATGACAATTAAATGTAATCTAGAGCTATTCGGAAAATGTAGTGGAGGAGAACAAGAAGAAGAAACTGATTGTGTATTCTTACTGTTAAATGCAGTGTGGTGTTGAAACCTGTTCATAATCTAGGAGTCTGAGAAGACCTTGTGCTTGCTGTTATATTATGTTGTGTTTTAACCTCTCTGCAGTATTATTGCCTTTTCAGAATTAACACTTCTCGACTGAAATCCATGTTAATTACACAGCAAACAATTCAGACTTCAATGCCAAAAGTAGGATTATCCAAAAAGGTTCTGATCCTGCCAGCGTTTTGGCCTTAAATGTAGGCTGTGCCATTATCAAAACTTAAACTACTTGACCTCTTCATGTTGCATATTAAAGTTAAGTCTCATGGGTCATGATGTAATTCTAGTCATTCTGTTGCCGACGCTGCTCATCCCTTTCACAGAGAGACTGTTATGAAAGGATTACAGTAATCTGGATTATGACAGAGAAGCGTATGACAGATGACTGAATTGGTGATTGACTGTATGAATGCTTGTATGTGACTATCCGTGTGTGTTTGTGTAATTCACATGTTTATGACTGAGTTCATTGGAAAAGGTACTGGACCCTCGTGATTTATTCCTCTTTTGAGTTTATCTTGTACTAAATTGTGTCAGATTTCAAAAAACAAAATTCAACATAAAAAGAAGATAAACACACAAACACATTTAGTGGAAAACCTTACTTGATATCAGGTTGCAGCTGAACTACAGACACTCTCGGGCCTGGTTACCGTCAGCCCCGTTCAACTAAATCATCACTGCAACCTTCAGATGCACAACATTGACCAGTAAGTCTCACCAGAAGGATGTACAGGAATTCCAGGAGAGCTGAAATGCATGAGTTTGGGAATGGTGACTAGGGGCCTTTTCTAGATTACAGTGAAGACCCATCTAGAAAGGCTAAAAAAAGAGCGTAAAGAAAGAAAACAGAAAATGAATTGCTGACATCTCTCATCTCAATGAACAGGCAGTCAGTGGCTCCACTATTCAAGCCACTGGGCAAAATTCACATCTATGGAAGGAGTGATTGCATTTTTGCCACAAGACAACTTGATGACCCTATAAGAGCTTTTGGGAGCATATTTTGTGGAGTAATGAGTCCAAATATGAGCCGTTTGTAAAACATGAGTCCCATTACATGTGGTGTAAACTGAGCAGTATTCAACTAAAAGTCCGATGATTAAACAGGTATCAGTGTGATGTCATCGCTGTTCAGCGCTGGGACAGCTTGCCAGAATGGAGGGAGACATAAATTCTACCCCACCAGTAAATTCAGACATCAGTCTGTGAGATGAAGCTTATGGAAAACCGTGGTCGTACAGCAGGACGATGTTAACATGCATAAAGTCTTGGAGTGGTCAAGTCAAGGTCTGGACCTGAGCCACACAGACGTTGGGGTGGGACCTGACGAGAGTAATTCATGCTCTGGCAGAACTACAGCAGATGTTTAGTTCAGCCAATGTAGTGGATTTCAGTTGGTCTTAGATGTTGCTGCTAAAGAACACAAATGGCTATTAATTCAGAGGGGGGGCAATAGCTTCACACACTGGTGATATTTTGTTATAGGTTAACCTTGTATTATTATTATTTTACTCAGGTTGCCTTTTTTTATATCAAATGTAGTTTGAAAATCTGTCACAATTTATACAAATGTAGGTGAAATCACGAGTTGGTACAACACTTTTTGGCAGCATCATGGTCATATCTACCTCCTCCAGATCAGCAGTCCGACACCCATGGAGAGCAACATGATCAGGGCAGCCACGGACACCACGATGATGATCACCACTGGACTCTGTTCACTGGACGCCAGCGCCACTACAAATCACAAGAGAAGCTCATTAAACACACGATCAAAGACACACACCTTAACCAAACGGGCTGCGTGTCAATCGGCTGGGCAACGTACCACAAGTTCATTTGTGCAATGCACATGCCAGTCACACCATAACAACACAATTCAACAAATCAGCATGCAGGCAATCAAATTCATTTACTCGAGATTAAATATGAAGTAGCACAGGAGAGGAGCGCCAGTAATAAGAAGATAGCCTTAAAGTCTAAACTAAATTTGTTCGATCAGAGGATAAGCTGACGTTTCCCTGTTTTAGAAAGCCAGAGCATCCTCTGCATTCATACTCTCAGATGACCATTATCAATTACACTATTAAAAGCATTGACTTAAATTAGATCCTGCCTCACTAAATAGACTCAAAGGACCAGAAATAAAATGAGACCATGTGTTTCTGAAGGGCACACTATACTATTAGTTGTTTCTACTAAATCTGAGGGCAGTAGTAAACTAGAACTTCAGTCATAAGCAAAACAATCTCATCTTAAGGTCCATTTAGCAGCTGTTCTGGAGCTTCAAATCACGCCGCATGAGTTTTATGAGCAGCAGTGATGGAACTGTAGATTTTCTCATTTCAATTTATTTTTCAGACAAATGTAAACACATTCAGCACTTACTGAATTTAGTTTTTCAGCTGCTGTTTCTGAGGTTGAATATAAATTGAATATTAAATACAACCAGATCTGCACATGTTGTTACTACCCAGGGATAGTTATGTTAACAACACTGAATATTCACCTTTCTTCCTCTGGCAATTAAAATATACAGTGCATCATTGTAACATTATATTCTTCTATTTTTGTGCATACTGTCCAATTCTTAATTCCGAGTTTATTTGAGTGGAGCAATGTTGCTGATGGAATTTCCCTCTGGGATTAATCAAGTATTCTGATTCTGATTGTTGTTAAATATTGTTTAATGAGTTCAGCTGTATAAAAAATGTGAAGGAGCCCAACAAAATAAGATGATATAGCTAAACAAATCCCTGTCCTGGAAAGATGAAAACAAAGAAATACATGAGCAGTACTAGTCCGCACCCAAGTCCTCAGATAGCACAAGGGACGAAGCCCCGACTTGCGAATAGGAACCATTTCACAGCTTGCTGGTAAAATCTTCAATCTTCACACATCGTCTCAGACACAGTCATGTCCCTGTTTCTCATTCACTTGAGCAGTATGCCTCATTGTGTGGGCTGGCCAGGTGCCTACACAACGCCCTTATCCCAATCTGCCTGGCAGTGCTCAGGAGAAAGTGATGGAAAAGTGAGGAGAAGAGGGAAGGAGGCGTAAAACGGGTACTCACACTCGCCAAGTGTCTGCAGCTCCAGGGGAGCACTGTATGCTCCGTAGTCGATGGGCGGAGAAGCGGAAGAGGAGGACGTAGAGGTAGATGATGAAGTAGAGGAGGAAGAGTTGGAAGATGATGATGAGGGGGAGGAAGAGGAAGAAGAAGAGGATGACAGAGGGGAGGAGGACAGAGACGGAGAGGGGGCCGGCATGGAGAAAGGACGGATGAGGAAGACATAAGTGGTGCCAGGTTTGAGGTTGCTGACACTGATTCGTGTGGCAGCAGTCTTCACAGTAGAATAACTCTGATCTTTTTGTTCCTGTGGAGATAGAGAGTGGAAAGTGTGAGAGAGAGGGTGAAAGTAAAGAGGGAGGAGGAGAGGAAGAAGTGAGACACGTAGGTGGAATCACATTGTGAAAGGCCCTGTTCATTTTCAAGGAAATTGTTCTGATTGCAGGGTAGCACAAGCTCATTTTCCAACTTTGGTAATTTTTCAGTCATTGTGTTCATTGTGTTTGGAAGACCAAGTCAAAAAGAAAAAAAGTCCATTCGCCCATTTTCAATAAAGTAGGACCTCCTGTGAAAACAATCCAAAACGTAACACAACTCCATTCATTATTCAGGTCTGTAGAACACAAACAAAAGGCGGTGCTTCTCCGTTTCTGACTCACACCTTACTAAAGTGGGCATAATGAGGGCAGTGAGTGTGACACACAAATGAACACAATTACTTACTTCGTAAGTCATTATATCTGCTCTTTCTGCTGAAATCTGCAGCCGATCTTTGTCTCGGTTCATTGAACAGATCTTACTCTTGGCCTGCCGGGCCTCATGTTCATCAATAAGATCATGTATGACAGCTTTAATTGCATCTCATTTGTGTGTCAAATAAGAAAAAGCAAGTATTGACACTCATTGTGGTAAAAAGAAAATGTGGCATGGCACTGCATGAGGTAGCAGAGAAAATAAAATGACACGGGCAGGTTGAAACAAAGAGCGATTAGCTGAGAGGCAATTTGGTAAGTGACCAAAGTAGGGAGGATACGTTGAAAACGGCTATGAGAGCTACATCGCTGTGGAACAAGGTGAGTTACAGCAAAGCTATAATGAGCAAAGCTATAAAAAATAACTCGCTACTCAGTGGGAAGTAGGTTAAAAAAAATATTTCTACCAAAATGCGGAAAATGTCAGTAAATGAGACTCAATTTAGTTTATTGCAACATCTCATGCATAAACCATGACAAACATATTTCAGTGTGTACATGCAGTCTTATTTATAAAGCACATCTCATGACACAGAAACTCAGTGAGCGTTCCATTTAAATATATGCATGACGGGATGAGACAGGAAGGGACGAGTTTGTTCAAATAAGGTTCAGTAACAGCTGAGCCGATGGTAAAATAAAAAAAAAAATAGCAATTTCCTTTATTGATTGGCCCATAATTGTTCTTCCAATCATTAGCTGGAAAGCACTCTGGGATCACAATCCTTCTCATGTTCTTAAAGCATCCAAAAGCAACAGTTCCAAGAATTACCCTGATAATGCTACAGAAGCCTTGACAGAAAAATCTGGATCCAGATGATAATCCGGATCACAGACTTCCTGAGGGATCTGTTCACAATAGCCTTAGTATTTCTACTGAAAAACAAGCTTGTTGGCACAGAACATGCCAGTAAGATTAAGAAATGTAATCTAAATCCATCCCTTTATCTGAATCTGCGCTAGAATTGAATGGTTTCATTTTTGACACAGGCACCCCATTTTCATTAAGTTCCATTAAAATCTGTCAAAATCTAAGTGTATTTGACAAAAATGGTCCAATGAACCCTGTTTAGTAATGCCAGAAATAAAGGAAACAATTTATTGATATTGTCCCTTCATCCAGATCCCATCTGTAGATTTTGTGCAATCCTGCTAATAGTAAAACAAACAATCAATCAAAAGAATCATTACCAGGGTTAGTTGTCACTGTAGTTAACAATGTGTTGCTGCATTTTATCGCCTCGTCTCCATGGAAATGGATGGATGGATGGACATTTATGTTATAGTGCAGCCTTCAAAACTGTAATTTAATCAATACATACACTACTGAAAAGAAAAAGAAAACACACC